>NC_069499.1:607459799-607587299 GCF_027579735.1 Bombina bombina | reverse complement strand
TCCCAGGGCCATGTAATAGGCAGAGTTTCACTTTCCTTTTGAGATATGTGAGGATCTCACATTTTCAGGGTCCTATAATAATGACTAAAGCAAGGCACTCAACTCACACCAGCATGAAGTTATGGAAAATGGGTTATCACCCCACCAGCAGGGTGACAAACACAGAAGCAGCTATAGGACATGGAATTACTTTTCATTTTATACAAACCAATGTGCACTGGTTAAATGCTACATGAACTGCATCTAGTAATAAATTTGTTTCTTAAAAAAATTAAAATCTTTATTGATTCTGAGTTTTTAGTTGGAGATTATTCATTAAAGATCCTTTGGCAAATAACACAGTTGACAATCTTGAAATGGCATCTCTGATCATGGCAGGAGATTGTATTTTGACACTAATAGTAAGCCTGATCAGAAAATTATATTCTGTCTCAAGACCATCATAACATAACCAAAAGATCTTCCAAATTGAGTTTGTTCAATGCGTTAATTGTGCAAATATGTCATCAGTAGGCTACACAGCCTTGAAGATATTTAGGGCTAGATTACAAGTGTCTTGGTATATCTAAATGTTGCGTTAGCGAAAACACCGCTAGTGTTATGCTTTTTGTGCTTCTCGGTTTCCGCTCGTGTTACAAGTTGAAAATAGCGGTAGCCTAAGAAGCACAAACTTAAAGCTGAAAAGGCGATTGCGACTTGTAATATCAGTGGGAGAAAAATGGATCGTAAAATCGCGATTGCGCTAGTGCAAAATACTTTGCGCCACACTTGTAATCTAGCTTTTACAGTACTCAGGTGTCCATGTATAGATGCAAAGCTTGAAATTACAAAAACAAAATTGAGATTTTTCACATATCTAGTCGGAAAGCGCCAAAGTAGCTAGCTGTCCCATCAGTATGAATCATGTCTAAGGAAGAGACAGAGACAAACAGCTCATCTCCAGTTCTCAGCTCAAAAACTCCCCCAAGGTGGACAGAGTGGAGCCCATATTCAGCATTGGGTGCCCAACACTTGGTACCTACCCCTTTCAGAAGCAAAATAGGGTTTATGTATGATGTCTTCTTGTTCATGCACTGTACCAGTTGATGGCCAGATGTAGGGGGGGCACTTTCCGCCTTGTTCTTAAGGAATCGAAAGTAAATCTGAGAATAAACATAGTATTTTCCATCTTGCTGAATTTTGAGTTTGCCATTTTGATAGCTCATGTTTTGTTTGTGGGACAAAGGGTTCTCAAAATCCCAGTTGGTAATGGGGAAACGGCAAGACTGGGAAGGAGTCCCAAAATTCTCATTTCCCAGTCTCACTTCGCCTAGATAAAAAAAAAAAAAATAATAATATTTTTTTTTACCAATCTAAATCCAAAACTGCCTTACACCTTTTTTGTTGTTTATTATTTTCTATATTGCATAAAAATATGATTAGGGGTAATAGGATGGATATATTATTATATTAATGGGGTTGCCATTTATTATCATTATTATAGTTATTATTATGGCTAATAAACACATTGTTATTATTATGTTATTTATAGATTTTGCAGCATTATAAACCTAGGTAAAATATGCAAAAGTAGTATTTATAGGAGACAAATGCATAGAGGGCCCTGCCAAGAGTTGCACAGTTGTAGATCACCTCCCATGAATGGGATCTACAAAACACCTGTGCTCATAGGCTTAAAAGCCAAGGGGGTTTAAGGGAATAACAAAGGAGGAGGAGAGGAACTGTGATTAGAAAGTTAAGCGTATATTGTATGCATCTCTGAACAGTAGAGTCTTTAAAGTGAATGTAAATTTTCATGAATCAGTGCCCGGTTTTTAAAAATACTATTAAAAACAGGGGCACTTTCATTCATGAAAGTTTACATTGCAGCGTATTTTAGAAATACTTACCTTTTTCTTCACCAAAGCCGGATCGGCAATCCTCCGCCCGCTTCTTCCTGCTGTACTTACACAGCAATGACGAAACCGGCATCCTAAAATCACGGCATGGCCTTACGAGATGGATGCTCTGGGGGAAAACCATGATTGGAGGAAGCCAATTTTGTCATTGGTGACGTAAGGACAGAGGAACTCCGGACTGGGGATCGGCAATCCAGCTTTACTGAAGAAAAAGGTAATAGACTGCAATGTAAACTTTCATGAATGAAAGTGCCCCTTTTTTTAATAGTATTCATGAAAATTTACATTCACTTTGAGGAGCACTTGCAGCTATGAAAACTAGGGGAGAGTCTTGTGGAGCAAGGCAGAGAGTTCCACAAAACAGGGGCTATTCTTGAGAAGTCCTGTAGATGGGAATGTGAGGAGGTAACAAAAAAGGAGGAGAAAAGAAAGTCATGAGCAACGCAAAGGGGATGGGAGGGAGAGTGTTTAGAGAGTGTCTGAGATATAGGGGCGAGCATTGTTATTGAGGGTCTTGAATGTCAAAGTCATGATTTTGTGTTTTATTCTGGAGGCTAGAGGAAGCCAGTAAATGGATTGGCAAAGAGATGCAGCAGATGATAAGCGATATGAACCTAAGATCAGCCTGGCAGATGCATTAATTTATGGATTTAAAGGAGATAGACGGCAGTTAGGGAGACCAGAGGGGTTAGAGTTGCAAATAGTCAAGGCGGGAAATGATGAGAGAGTGAATTAAAATCTTAGTTGAGGTGGGGGAAATTTTGGAAAAAAATTTTTAGGCGGAAACTACAGGAACTGGCTAAAGACTGGATGAGAGGAGTGTGACCCCAAGACAGGCATGCAGGGCTGGGGTAATTATGTTATTATCAACAGTTTTAGAAATATGGAGGTGGAGATTTTGGAAGAAAGTGGGGGGATAAGAAACTCTGTTTTGGAAAGATTTAGCTTAAGGTAGTGTGAGGACTTCCAGGATGAAATACTAGAAAGACAGTCAGTGACATGGGGTAGCAAGGAAGGGGATTGGTCTGGTCAGAGAGGTAGATTTGGGTGCAGTCAGCATACAAATAAAATTGAGGACTTTTTAAAGGAACCTAAGGAAGATGTATAGATTTAGAAGAGAACAGGATCAAGGACAGAGCCTTGTCAAAAATATGTAGTGATATACAAGACACAGGGGCCAGCATTTCCAACTTACACTAGAAAATTAATTAATTAGAGTGAAACCACCATCCAGAAGAGGTTATTGGCAGCCAATTAAACAAAAACTATATTCCACCAAATGACACTGTCTAGTTAATTAAATAAATGAGTGTCCTCAGCTTGTGAAAGCCTGCATTGCACACTGGCTTCTAAAAGTGATAGTTCCCTGCATAATATGTATGTCATTCGGTTGAATAAGACAATGAGTAAGACTGCCTACTAATGAGGAGTAAACACTGGCTTCTGTAAAATAATGTGCTACTTATATCAGTAGGACAATCAAATCTCACCATTAGTGGCACTTCTGTGGAGTGTGAGATGAGCAGATGACTTGATGTTGTTCCCTCTGAGTGACACTGTTTCTGATCTGTTCATGATACTCCTAGAGGCTTCTAAAAAGAGAGGATTGTTATATAACTACCTGTCAGAGGACAAGAAAAGCAAGAGTTGCAATAATTTGGATACCATCTGAATTATTCTAATAATTATTCTATTACCTTTAGTAAATATATATTTTCTGGACAATACGATTTGAAGTGGCCACAGAAGATTAAAAGCTTTTCAGTGAATTTAACTAACATTTTAATACATGTAGCTTAAAGGGACAGTCTACACCAGAATTTTTATTGTTTTAAAAGATAGATAATCCCTTTATTACCCATTTCCCAGTTTTGCATAACCAACACAGTTATAACAATATACTTTTAACCTCTGTGATTATCTTGTATCTAAACCTCTGCAAACTGCCCCTTTTTTCAGTTCTTTTGACAGACTTGCAGTCTAGCCAATCAGTGCCTGATCCCAGATAACTTCTCGTGCACAAGCACAGTGTTATCTATATGAAATATGTGAACTAACACCCTCTAGTGGTGAAAAACTGTTAAAATGCAATCTGAAAGAGGTGGGCTTCAAGGTCTAAGAAATTAGCATATGAACCTCTTAGGTTAAGCTTTCAACTAAGAATACCAAGAGAACAAATCAAAATTGGTGATAAAAGTAAATTGGAAAATTGTTTAAAATTACATGCTCTATCTGAATCATGAAAGTTTATTTTGGCCTAGACTGTCCCTTTAAGTGATAGTAAATTCAAATTTCCAAAAATAGGCTCAGGAGCAGAAATGCACTAGGGACATAGCTGAACACCATCTGGTGAACCAATGACAAGAGGGATATATGAGTAGCCACCAATCCCCACCTAGATCCCAGCAGGGCATTGCTGCCCCTGAGCTTATTTAGTTATGGTCTTCAACAAAGTATACCAAAAGAATAAAGCAAATGTATTAGTATAAAAGAATAGAAATGTGTTTAAAATGACATGTTCTATCTTAATCATTAATGTTTCATTTTGTTTTTACTGTCCTCTGTTATATAGTGAGAGGCAATGTCCTCCCCATATATAATGACAATCCCTCAGTTAAATAACAATCTAATGGAAGTTTTACTTGTTGTATGTCATTGTCCTCCTTTGCATAAGAGCATATTGCAGCTATTTATGAAGTTATTCTTCTGTGACAGTGATTCATTTTCAACTATTCAAATTTTCCCTTTTTATTTCTTATCACAAATAAGTTTTACTATTTTCCTTCGAGTGATACTAACCCCCTGACTGAAATACATCCAGGTAAATAAGAGGGCCCTATGTATGGCACTGCCTTCACATATACCAAACTGCCACTAGTTTACAAGTACCATTGTTCCCCATTGAATGACAAAGGAACATTTCCATCTGTTGGGTGAAATTACTTTCCAATAAGTGCCACTGATTTTTTTTTCTAGTGATTGTGACTGTCCTGATTACTGTAACTATCAATAACTATTATCAATAATAATAATAATTAATGTTATACATGGTGCTAATATATATTTTACTATTTCTGCATACTCATAACTCACCTCTTGCTGCTGTCATTGATATAATGTTTTCTGTTACCTGCAGAAAACAAGAACCCCGAAATGATCAATATGATGTAAATACTAGATATGTGAACTAAATTCCTTAAAGCTGAAAGAAGTGAAAATAATAAATAATGTTGTATGGACTCATTTTAAAAGGATTATATGAATATTTGATTGTAAATAAGCTCTTCTCCTTCATCGTTTAATTGGCAAATAAAGCTTCCTCTATCATTCTTGGGGTGTGTAGCACCAAATTTAATTTTTACACAAGATATAATAGTTACAACAACAGATTTAAATCATAATATATCATTGGAGATGCTGTTTTATAAGTTTTAAACCTTTAAAATGAAACAAAATGAAACAAGTTGCAGGAAATAATATAATACATGGGTTGTGTTGCCAGGTATCCAGTATTTAACCTAACAGTCCAGTAATTAAACTGGATGTCCTGAAAGATATATGTAAAGAAACTGAGTACGCACACATGGCAGTTACATGGCTATTATATGGGTAGATATCATTGAGATGCGCTGCAGATAATAGGGTCTGCTCTGAGAACTTATAAGGGTATATGGCTAACAGAGGGACTACAGAGCAATGAGAACACTCTGACATCATATTATAGGTCCACTTACTGTTTTTTCTTTAATCACCTTATCACCCACCAATTATCCAGTTTTTCTAATGAAGGGCAGCTGGCAACCCTATATTTTGGCACTGTAGCATGAATTGTATAATGGATATTCTATTAATATAGATAACAGCTTGGGAACATAACAGAAGAATGACACATAGTGGGGATATTAATTGTGTGATAAAAAGAAGTATGAACTCTAGAACCTGACAGAGTGGTCTGCTGGAAATGAAAGCAAAAAAATGCATTTTGAGCAAAGATTTAGTTCTGGTGTGTAACAGTGAATTTACCTGAGTTACGTATGACTTGATACTGCTGGTCAACTTCTGACATGATTCATTAAGTATCAAGCCATCCAAGTCAGATTCCACAGGGTCAGACATATCCCCCATACTGTTGATAATCTGAAGGCAACGTAATTCCTCAGATGTTCCCTGGGTTTGAGCTTTTAGCTGATTGGAACATTAGAAGAATTAATTAGAACAGGGATCAATCTTACATAATATATTTACTTATAAATACTTATAAATACTTATAAATAGTCATAATTAACATCATGTCACAGATCTAGCTTTTGGATGCAACATATCTACAAAGAGAATAGTTACAAAGAAAATACAAATGCACTACGTGACTATATAGTGCAGTATAAATCGAACTGCTCAATATAAACCCAACCAAACGTCTTCAATAATTGGAAGTGTTCTGTCCTGTCCCATCAAAGTCATTGCTTTTAATTCTCATGTACATGGTCAATAAAGGAAAAGAAAAATAAATAAATAAAAAGGAGATTTAGCTTGGGTTAGACCGAACACAGTTACATAATGTGTGTGCATGCCCTAGATTTAGACAGCAGATAGTAGGTAAAATTCCCATCTAGTCTGCCCACATTCCTTTCTAAATTATATGGATAATTAATCCTAAATATAGTCCTATGACTATTCAAGGCATTCTTAAATTAATTTACTGTTTGACCATTTTTAAGAGATCATTGTAGGTATCAACAACTTTTTGAGAGCTTTTCCTATTTTTTACTGGAGAAAAATCATATTGAGCTTTATTAAAGGGACACTGTACCCATATTTTTTCTTTCATGATTCAGATAGAGCATGGAATTTTAAGCAACTTTCTAATTTACTCCTATTATCAAATTTTCTTCATTCTCTTGGTATCTTTATTTGAAATGCAAAAAAATAAGTTTAGATGCCGGCCCATTTTTGGTGAACAACCTGGGTTGTTCTTGCTAATTGGTGGAAAAATTCATCCACCAATAAAAAAAGTGCTGTCCAGAGTTCTGAACCCCAAAAAAAGCTTAGATGTCTTATTTTTCAAATAAAGATAGCAAGAGAACAAAGAAAATGTGATAATAGGAGTAAATTAGAAAGTTGCTTAAAATTGCATGCTCTATCTGAATCACAAAATATTTTTTTGGGGTTCAGTGTCCCTTTAAGTTACCACCACACCTTATCTTCTGGAACAATTAAAGTTAAAAAAAAATGTTCTATAGAAGTTTTTTTAGCCAATGCACCATTTTAGTAGCCCCCCCCCCCCCCCCCTTTGAATGGATTCTAGCTTATGTCTCTTTAGGTCAGGGGTAGCACTGTTCCCATTGGCTACCTCCAAACTGTTTGGCCACAATTCTACCCAGGAATAAAATATTAGAATTTATGAAACCATGTTATATATACCTTTAATATATGCTTTAACTACTGATATGTATTATGTATTTAAAAGACTAAAATAAATAATTTTATGTTTCTTTAATGCCCTTTTAAACATCATAAAATGTAAACTTTGTTAAATATTCAGCTTTATTGCTTTAAAGGGATACTAAACCCAATTTTTTTCTTTCATGATTCAGATAGAGCATGCAATTTTAAGCAACTTTTTGGGCTCCAAAGCTTATATTCCTGTTTTTTCAAATAAAGGTAGCAATAGAACGAAGATAGATTGATAATTGGAATAAATTAGAAAGTAGCTTAAAATTGCATGCTCCATCTGAATCATTAAAGAAAAAATGTGGGTTTAGTATCTCTTTAATGTTTGGACGATATTGTGAGTTTTGCAGCAAGGAAAGGGTATTTTGCATTGTAGACGATAGGAGCCCTTACTACTGATCCTGGTAAAATAACTACTAAGCAGTACAGGTTAAAACTAAAACAATCACGGGTTCTCTGGAGCTGCTTGCTTCCTTAAAATATATTTCAGCAAGAGATCAAGTGGGAAAAATAAGAAACGTAATAATCAATGAGTTTGCAAAGAATATGAAATAATCATAATAATAATTTAGAATAAAAGGCAAAAGTAGGATACTTATTTACAGAAAGATTAGTTTGTTTTATAAACACCAGAAGCAGATATGAAAACCAGGACCCTTACCCTTTATAAGGTATTTATTTTCATTAGAATAAAAGAAATTGATGATGGGCAATTATGATTTGAGAAAGGGCAGATGAGACAAGTTTCTGGGAGAGACTTATGACTAATACAGGAGGGAGACAGTGAAGTGCAATAGTCATCCTAGATGGCTCCCAGATCTAGTGGCTTCCAGCAACTAACTTATTCTCATATCCTGCATCCATACTGATGTTCAGAGTTACTGAAATTACCACTGTAGCCCCAGAAGTGAGGAACAACAATGCAGTATGACTGTTGTGTCTGCCTTTGCAGAGACATGGAGAGGAAGGAACTATGTGATTATCTTTATAAATTGGCATATTACATAGTTATTATTAACATCATGACCTAATCCTGATTTAAATAATTAAATAAAGCCAAGCATTTCTCCCACACCCACAAATAAATAAGGTGAGTAAGGCACATGCAAAATCAGGACCTGAAATTGGGTCACTAGGGCAGCCTAAACCTCACTTCAGGTTACTGAGATCTATAGGGTGTCATACACTGACTGTATTTAGGGGTTGACAAGAAAGGGATTATAAGATTTAGACTATACTGTTTTGTTTTTATCCTGTGTAAAAATACAAGAATGCATTTGCTCCTAGGATAACAATTATGTTTTTATATAGTCCAGATATCAAAATCCAATTCCTATATGGATATTTTAATTAGATTATATACAGTGTAATGGATTAATTTCACCATGGATCTTAAAGGGATATGCTAATAGGGGAGTCAATTTATCCGCTGCTTCCGACCCACTCCGCTTCAGGTCCGCCTAAGACCGCTTCTCTTTAACTCGTCTGCTACCTCTGAGGCCTATTGACACCCCCTGCTAGCGGCCGTTTGCCCGCGAATGTGCAGGGGGCAGCATTGCACAAGCATTTTACTATAAATGCTTGTGCAATGATAAATGCCGACAGCATATGCTGTCAGCATTTATCGATGTGCAGCGGACGCACATTAGTAAATCGGCCCCATGATATGTTACATTCATAGAGCATTTAATTTTTGCACTACTGACTCTTGCTTTGTGGGGGTTAAATACATAGGTAACATTCCACCAGGGAGCCTGCGAGCAGTTTAGTAACTGACAGCTACATCCATCTGCCCCTCCTCATGAGTGTCTGATTGGCTTCTTGTAGCTCCCAAGCAAAACTTTACCTGTGTGTAACACCTTTGCAGAATTTAAAGGGACAGTCTAGTCAAAATGAAACTTTCATGATTCAGATAGGGCATGCAATTGTAAACAACTTTCCAATTGACTTTTATCATCAAATTTGCTTTGTTCCCTTGGTGGTATTTTGGAAAAGCTAAACCTAGGTAGCCTCAAACTGATTTCTAAACCGTTGAAAACCGCCTCCTAACAGTGCATTTTTAAAGTTTTTCCCAGTTAGACAGTACTAGTTCATGTGTGTCATATAGATAACATTGTGCTCACTCCATTGGAGTTATTTAGGAGTCTGCACTGGTTGGCTAAATTGCATGTCTGTCAAAAGCACTGAGATAAGGGGCAGTCTGCAGAGGCTTAGATACAAGGTAATCACATAGGTAAAAAGTATATTAATATAAACGTGTTGGTTATGCAAAACAGGGGAATGGGTAATAAAGGGATTATCTATCTTTTTAAACAATAACAATTCTGGTGTAGAAGGTCCCTTTAAACACATAGGGGTGGCCGACTGCAATTCTTAAGTTATCTAGGGTCAGTAATGCCCCATTAAAAGATTCTTTACCTCAGCTTCCACGTACATTGCACAGATATCTTTCACAAGTATGTAAAAAGAGTATATAGAAGTGAATGGATTGGATATATTAAATGTGAGCAGGGCCAGACTGGAAATAAAAAGCAGCCCTGTTTTCTGTCGAGTTCGTAGAATGTCCCGTCCCATTTTTCTCAAGGGGATTGCTGGGATACTCTTGCCCCCAATCATTTTTTTTTTCCAGAATTAATTTATATTATTTTTTAATAAAAAATACCAATTATTTATTATTCCATGACTTATCTAGAATAATAAATTTTTTGTATTAGATATTCAATTAGAAAAAGAATTTGACAAGCCAAATAAGATGTGTGAAATACAAAATTTAGTGCTATCAAAATTAAAAGACAATATAGTTAATACTGTACACATTATCAGGGTAGAATGCCCAATCAGTGGGTCATTTTTGCATTGCTGATCCTAGCTTAGGGTCTGTTACACACATAAGAAAAGTCAAACTTAGGAGCTGATTGCAGCTCGTCTGCAGAATAGCCAACAAGCTATTCAAGAGTGATGTTGACAGATGACCACTACTGAACTGGACAGTCTAGTATTTTAACTGACTAATAAAATCTATACAAAAATGCATTTCAAAGTTCAGTTTTTTAGGTTCCAGTGCTGCAGCTACACAAACTGTTCTCTGTAATATTGTCACTGAAAGGTTATATCACCCTTTTACTGACACACATAACATTTTAATTACTGCTATACCCAATGCTGACTGTCATAAAGGTGGTATATGATTGCAGTATTACTAACCCAAACAAGATTTCAGTAGGTAACATGCTCTTATTTTTCTGTTACTGGCAGGTAGGGACGATTTTTTTTAAAAATCCCTGTTTTGTGTGTTATTGGCTGCTAAGAGAGTAAAATCACTGCTCTGTGTGTTACTTGTACTCACCAGGGGGGTAACATATTTTCTCTTTGTTTGATAATGGAAGCCATAAAGACTATGTAGCTGACAAGCAGTGGGTTAACAGTTCTTTGTGAGTTGTTGCCAACCAAAGAGGTTGTAAACTCATTACTTTCCTGGCAGCCAAAGGGAGGTTAAAACTACTTTTTATGAGCATACTGCTAGCAACCAGTTGGTAAATCACTCCCTAGGGAAAATATATATTAAAGGTTGTGGTCTAAAAAACCTTTTTAAGCAGGGTCTCCCATACCAATATTGTCACGCCGTGCTGCTCTAGCCGTTGCTAGGGACGCGGCGCAACCTGTCTGCTCGTTGCCTAGGGGTGACTCGGCACCTCTCTGCGTGCGGCGGTGACGTCATTGCCACACACTTTCTCCTTCAGAAGCTGGTTAGGATCTCCTGTGGCGCGAATCCTGAGCCTATGTTAGTAACTTCAGTCCTACCTATCACTGCCCAAGTATAGGTGTTACTTACTGTTCTCCTAGGTTTTGCTTATTTGTATGCTGGACTGTTATATTGTTGCTGACCCTTGCTTGTCTGACCACTCTGTCTGTTTAACTGCTGGATTGATATATTGCTGCTGAACCTTGCTTGTCTGACCTCTCTGCCGGTTTAACCCTTAAAGGGACACTAAACCCAAACATTTCCTTTCATTATACAGGTAGAAAATACAATTTTAAACAACATTCCAATTTACTTCTATTATCTAATTTGCTTCATTCTTTAGATATTCTTTGTTGAAGAAATAGCAATGCACATGGGTGAGCCAATCACACGAGGCATCTATGTGCAGCCACCAATCAGCAGCTACTAAGCCTATCTAGATATGCTTTTAAGCTAATGATATCAAGAGAACTAAGCAAATTAGATAATAGAAGGAAATTAGAAAATTGTTTAAAATTGCATGATCTATCTGAATCATGAAAGAAAAAAGCTGGGTTTTATGTTCCTTTAAGTGCTGGATTTATATACTGTTGCCAAACCCTGCCTGCCCATCCTAGTGGTTTACCTCTGGACTGCCTTACTGTTGCCAAACCCTGCCTGCCTGACCATCCTAGTAGTTTACCTCTGGACTGCCTTACTGTTGCCAAACCCTGCCTGCCTGACCATCCTAGTAGTTTGCCCCTGAACTGCCTTTCTCTGGTATCCTACCTGTTGCCGTCAAGGACTGTCTGTGGTAAGTGCCACTTTTCTCATCTTACAAACCTCTCTCCCTCTGCTCTGGGATATTCCCTATCATTCTGGCTCGATGCTGGGATAACAAGACTACTGGCCGAGTTTGGTCTGATAGAGGAGTATCCCACGAGCATCGCAACTATTCCCGATTGGTTGTCTCCCTGTGGAGGACACTTGTGAACCCTAATCAAGAGTGGCAGTCACACATAGCCGTCAATCACCAGCTGTTTTCTGTGCAGGAGCTGCATTGCCCAAAGTGTTTAATCCCTTTGCATGAGTTAAACACATAGGGGTAGATTTATTAACTGTCGGGTGCACATTATACGCTGTAGCGGATCATGCCCCCCCCCCAACATCACTAAATGCCGACAACATATGCTGTTGGCATTTAACATTGAACAAGCATTTCTTGTGAAATGATTGTGCAATGTCGCCCCCTACACATTCACGGCCAATCGGCCGTTAGCAGGGGGTGTCAATCTTACGACTGCTGCTTCTTAACTTATGTTTCTGGTGAGCAGCATGTTAAATCGGCCCCAGAGGGTTAGATTACAAGTTATGCACTAACTGTTGCGCATGAGTAAGTGTACAATTACATTTTACGCTTGCCAGGTTAGCGCAACTGAAAACCTTGCGTAACGTGTGTTAAAAAAAAGTTGTACTAAACAGACCATAAGTACATTAAAAATTACAGTTACACTCATATAAACACTATCTGATAAAAAATTAGTCACATATTTTTTTTTTAAAAAAAGTTAAAAGGTATATGGCATATGACTAAGGGTCAATTTATTAAAGTCTGGCGGACATTGATGAATGCGGACAGCATACGTTGTCCGTATTCAGCATTGCACAAGCAGTTCTAGTGAACTGCTTGTGCAATACCGCCCCCTGCAGATTCGCGGCTGCTAGCAGGGGGAGTCAATCAGCCCGATCGTATAGGATTGGGCGGATTGCTGTACACCGCCTCAGAGGTGGCGTATTAAGGAGCAGCGGTCTATAGACTCAACCCGTATAGACTCTTAACCAGTAAAGGCTCACGCGGAAAACAGGGTGAATTGGCCCAATTCGGCCAATAATAAATTGACCCCTAAGTGTTTGACTGCAAAGGGATATATTGTATATATACTTACATATACATGTCTAAATATGTGTATGTATGCATATATACAGTATATGTATATAAAATATGTGTGTACATGTGTACAGATGTATTTAAGTATTTATGTGTTTTACTGTGTATTTATTGTACATGTATATATACATACATACACACATACATACATACATACACACATACATACATACACATACATACATACACACATACATATACATACATACACACATACATATACATACATACACACACACATATATATTAACATAGAAATTTTGTTTAATTTTTATTATTAAATATTTATTTCTATATATATGTGATAATGTTAATGTAAAATAGATATCTATACCTTTATATCTATAGGAATAGATGTGTAGGTATAGGTATATAAAGTTATATATAGGAATATATATTTACAATAAAAATTCTGTAAGTGAAGTACATTGGAATGTGAAATATTCATAATTCCTGTTGGGTTAGCGTGTGAGTGATAAGTGTTCGGTTTTTTCTTCTGCCCTCTCTATTGAAGTCTATGTAGGAGAATAAGTTAACGAGGTCGCAATATTCTAAGTGCTTTGGTTAGCGTCCGTTGAGTTTCGCTCGTGAGACAATATTTTTACTTTAAACTTGTAATTCATGCAAAGAGCTTCCTTCTAGCAAAGTTTACACTTGAGAGGAAGCACTAAATAGCGTGCCACTTGTAATCTACCCCATAATAGGCTAGGGCCACTTACACAATATAAAACACTTTCAGAGCATGTAGTTTCTGCTTTAGAATGTCCCTATAAATTTAGAAGCCATCAATAATATTAGGGAACTGTAGGTAGAATGTGCCAAAACACAATACATTCTCCATCTATTTAATCACAGACTGATTACTCAGCACTGTCCCTTTGTTTATTTTGTGTCTGTGACAAACATAGTAATGCAAACATGCAGATTTGATAAAGCGTTTATTGCCAAGTATGTATTCAAATGTAAACACATTAAAGCATAAGCATATACACTTTATATAGGGTATATATATATATATATATATATATATATATATATATATATATATATATATATATATATATATATATATATATATATATATATAAATAAAGCACCTATATAGTCTCACATACATTTTCCAATGTTTAGCATTCTGGGTTTGTCCCTGATGTGCCACTGATCTTGTTGCAGCAACAGGGATTTCCTTTGGGGTAATATACAAATTTGAGATTTTTTTTCTCCCTGGGGATTTTTTAGAATCATTAGTGAATCGTTACTGATTTATACGTAGTCAACCTGATCAAGGTACAGAGTTACAGGCTCAGTTATATAATAATAAAGATAACACATATACTGATAAACAAATGCAGATACACAAAAACACAGTGTCCCATTGTTATACAAATTTGCTGAGTGTCTAGAATTGCTAAGATTGGGGGGTGGGCACTGTGACACAGATTTTTTCCTCCAATTCCTTTGTTATACTGATGAAAAAGTTCACTAACTTGTAGATAACTTCCTCACACTTGAGAATCTGTTTATAAGGAATAACCTCAGAATTTGAACTACGTGTTTCATTAAAGAGTCCTGTACATTGTACATAAACCTTGACCACTATATGATACATGACAGAGGGACCTCAGTGCCTGAATATTTGTAAATATTTCACCTTTTAGCTATCATCTCATTTTGTTATTGTTATTCATAAAAGTATGTGCAATTGCGGTTATTTCAAGGCTGCCACAGTGGTATATTTAATTTTTGTGCTGCCCGTAAACCCTCCACTCCAACAATTATAGTTAATATTTGCCTCATTTATTTCTCACAACTGGAAGTCAGGGAGAGATGGAGGGGTCATGAACCCCACTAGACAACCAGGGATTATAAATTTGTAATGAATTAAAGGGACAGTCAACCATAGAATTGTTATTGTTTTAAAAGATAGATAATCCCTTTATTACCCATTCCCCAGTTTTACATAACCAACACAGTTATATTAATATACTTTTTACCTCTGTGATTACCTTGTATCTAGGAACCGTCTTCCATCCCCCTGATCACATGACTGTAACTGTTTATTATCTATTGTCTTAAATTTAGCATTGTTTTGTGCTAAATCTTAAATAACTTTCTGTGCCTGAACACAGTGTTATCTATATGGCCCATGTGTACTTTCTGTCTCTTTGTGTTGAAAAGAGATTTAAAAAGCATGTGATAAGAGGCAGCCCTCAAAGGTTTAGAAATTAGCATATGAGTCTGCCTATGTTTAGTTTAAACTAAGAATACCAAGAGAAAAAAAGCAAATTTGATGATAAAAGTCAATTAAAATTAAAAGTCCTATCTGAATAATGAAAGTTTAATTTATACTTGACTGTCCCTTTAATAAATAGAGCACAAGAGCAAGAACAAACAATAGAAGTACCATTACAAATATTTGATCTCCCTATATCTTGCTGCCCTAGGTCAAAAAGAGACCCCTTGACTGCCATCCATTCTCAAAACCAAAGATATAATCCAATAACATACATACACCAGGAAGAGTGCATAGATAATCACAGCTCCTGCTATAGTTACATTACATCACACACACAACACGTCTGATGTCTCCTGCAGTAAGCACTGGTCATTGTAAACTGTCCCTAAAATATGAGACTTTAAATAAGAGCATATTGGAACATCAAGTCTGCACGCATGTTTGTTTTCCATTTTCAGACTTTGTTTTGAGCTTAGTCCTCACCTTGGAGATGGACATACTGAAGTATACAAACAATCCAGTGGTACAGGCCACCTGCAGAGCAAGGATAAAGGTGACAGCCACTGCCAGCAACATGGGGTTGCACTCTCTTCTGGGCCGATTCTTCTCTCCAGTCCCTGAGCTGCTCTCCTCCCTGTCCCCTACCCGCAGCATAGTAGTGGCAGACTCGCTGCTCTCACTTCGGTAATACTGCTGTGTGCTAGCCATGGCAAGAGATAAGGAACCCAAGCTGGCACTGCTGCACCCTAAGCTGCTGCTCACTTATCCTTACAGCACTAAGTCTGCATATATATTCTTTACCTCTTTGTTTCTTTTTTTCCCTTTTTTTAGTTTTACTTCTTTAGTTTTCTACCCATTTACTGATTTATTCCCTCTACCTTTCTTGCACTCATCCCTTATTCTCCTCACATCTTTGCCCCCTACAGCTGC
This sequence comes from Bombina bombina, assembly GCF_027579735.1. Lineage (NCBI taxonomy): Eukaryota > Metazoa > Chordata > Amphibia > Anura > Bombinatoridae > Bombina > Bombina bombina. The sequence goes on along the minus strand of NC_069499.1, from coordinate 607,571,115 downwards.
CGTGTCTCCCCACCACTCTCTCCCCTCAATCCCCCTTCTCTCTCTCTCTCTCTGCAGTCTCTACTAAATTAACAACAGAAATTTCCTGTTATACATATACACATGGGAGGGACCAGTTTTAGTCTTCCTGAGCAAAAGAATTCCAAGAAACAAAACAAAAAAAAAGGGGAGGCCACAAGCAAATATCAAGTTCAATGTCTAAAGTAAAAGTAACTATGCAGGTTTTTCCCCTATTGTATTAGCCCGGCAGCAACACAAGACATCTTATTTTCTTATCATTTCCTTGTACAAAAATCAAATCTGTGCACGAACTGAGCCAGAGCTAGAGGATATACAAGTCTTATTGAGGGGACAGACAGGTCAAATCTAGAGGGAACGTAGAGTCAGACCTTGGAACATTAAAAACATAATCAAATCCACAAAGCTTTATTTAATTAAGCATGGCAACAACAACAACAAAAAACAATATATTTAATTAAATTAGCTTGTTTTCTTTCATTTAACTCTTTTTTTATTATTATTATTTAAAGGTTTTTATTGAGGTTATACACATAAGTAACATTAGCCAAAAGTTCAATATTGAATACGATAGGTACATCATGCATTGTTTAGCTGTTACATACAGAACATCAAAAATCAGAGATCATAATACACGGCTGCAAGCATAAGGAAGTCAGTGCAGGTCTAACAAACAGGTTACTGCTGAACTAGAGAAGTGAAACCTCATTTAATTTTTATATGTGAGGTGAGTGCACATCTAATGTTTCAACAGGCCACTCATGGACGTATATAATCTAAATGACTTATAAGATGCGCTTTAACATACAATACGGTCACTCTTGGAACTTGAAAAATGAGTGGAACGATAAAGCAGGAATTATAACTTGTGAAATATACAGGGAACAAAATGCTCTAGGATCTGTTATACGGGATCACTATGTTGACTTTATAAAAAAAGCCTAGGCAGGAGTCTATTCAAGGGGGTGATGATGAGGGTGCTATTAGTGATCAGGTTTGGGGTAGGTACTGGTGTGATGCGTGAGTATGGCTAGATCACGAACAGTCCATCCAGGAGGAATGAGCTCTTATAGCTGGCTATACCCGATAATACACAAGCCCTTACCACAATAAATCTTAAATATCATCATAAGCCATATACCCAGAGAACCAAATTTGGGGCTGAATCCGATAAGGCAATACAATATAGAGGGGCTCACTGGAATATCTTTCTTTCATGTAATTGGCAAGAGTCCATGAGCTAGTGACGTATGGGATATACATTCCTACCAGGAGGGGCAAAGTTTCCCAAACCTCAAAATGCCTATAAATACACCCCTCACCACACCCACAATTCAGTTTTACAAACTTTGCCTCCCATGGAGGTGGTGAAGTAAGTTTGTGCTAGATTTCTACGTTGATATGCGCTTCGCAGCAGGCTGAAGCCCGGTTTTCCTCTCAGAGTGCAGTGAATGTCAGAGGGATGTGAAGAGAGTATTGCCTATTTGAATACCATGGTCTTCCTCTAGGGGATCTATTTCATAGGTTCTCTGTTATCGGTCGTAGAGATTTGTTCTCCTACCTCCCTTTTCAGATCGACAATATACTCTTATATACCATTACCTCTACTGATTCTCGTTTCAGTACTGGTTTGGCTATCTACTATATGTAGATGAGTGTCTTAGGGTAAGTAAATCTTATTTCTATTTATGACACTCAAAGCTATGGTTGGGCACTTTATATGTAAATTTCTAAATATATGTGTTTAAACTTATATTTGCCGTGATTCAGGATAATCAGTATTCCTTCTTTCAGACTGTCAGTTTAATTTTTTTGGGCAAATGCATATGAATTTATATTTTTCTTACCTTAAAATTTTTCAATTGACTTTTTTTCTAAATTGCGGGCTGTTAGGCTCGCGGGTGCAGAAAATGCTTCAATTTATTGCGTCATTCTTGGCGTGAGATTTTTTGGCGCAAAAATTTAGTCATTTCCAGTGTCATAGTTGACGCCGGAAGTTTTCACGTGGTTGCGTCATTTTTAACGTATGTGTGTTGCGGACGTTTTTGGCGCCAAAAAATGTGGGCGTCATACTTGGCGCCAGTTTTTTTCACATTATTTCAGTCTCACTTTCTAGTTGCTTCTGGTTTCTAGAGGCTTGTTTTGTTTTGCATTTTTTCCCATGCCTGAAACTGTCATTTAAGGAATTTGATCATTTTGCTTTATATGTTGTTTTTCTATTACATATTGCAAGATATTCCAAAAACTGTTCCTGTATCAGAAAATACTGTTGGATTCCTGATGACTGATATCAGTCCTACCAAAGCTAAGTTCATTTATTTTAATGTTATGAATTTTATCTTTAGCTATGGTTGGTAATAAGTTATCATGATAAACTTTTACATGCAGAGTCCATTAGTATTTATGCATTATCTATTGCTATTCTTTTTACATCTAATGTACAAGATTTACCTAGGAATCTATGAGAATGTTTCTCTGATTCTATCCTAAAGGCTTTGTCTGACATCCCGCCTTCTAATATAATTTATAGGTCTTTTTTAAACTTCTCATTTAGTTGATGAATTTTTAAATTACCGACAACATACTGAATTATCCTTCTCTGATGATGTTTTTTCTCATTTAGAATATACTTCATCAGATATTTGACACTAACAAATCTACTTTTTTACAGGGAGTGTAGAATTATTCGGCAAATGAGTATTTTGACCACATCATCCTCTTTATGCATGTTGTCTTACTCCAAGCTGTATAGGCTCGAAAGCCTACTACCAATTAAGCATATTAGGTGATGTGCATCTCTGTAATGAGAAGGGGTGTGGTCTAATGACATCAACACCCTATATCAGGTGTGCATAATTATTAGGCAACTTCCTTTCCTTTGGCAAAATGGGTCAAAAGAAGGACTTGACAGGCTCAGAAAAGTAAAAAATAGTGAGATATATTGCAGAGGGATGCAGCACTCTTAAAATTGCAAAGCTAATGAAGCGTGATCATCGAACAATCAAGCGTTTCATTCAAAATAGTCAACAGGGTCGCGAGAAGCGTGTGGAAAAACCAAGGCGCAAAATAACTGCCCATGAACTGAGAAAAGTCAAGCGTGCAGCTGCCAAGATGCCACTTGTCACCAGTTTGGCCATATTTCAGAGCTGCAACATCACTGGAGTGCCCAAAAGCACAAGGTGTGCAATACTCAGAGACATGGCCAAGGTAAGAAAGGCTGAAAGACGACCACCACTGAACAAGACACACAAGCTGAAACGTCAAGACTGGGCCAAGAAATATCTCAAGACTGATTTTTCTAAGGTTTTATGGACTGATGAAATGAGAGTGAGTCTTGATGGGCCAGATGGATGGGCCCGTGGCTGGATTGGTAAAGGGCAGAGAGCTCCAGTCCGACTCAGACGCCAGCAAGGTGGAGGTGGAGTACTGGTTTGGGCTGGTATCATCAAAGATGAGCTTGTGGGGCCTTTTCGGGTTGAGGATGGAGTCAAGCTCAACTCCCAGTCCTACTGCCAGTTTCTGGAAGACACCTTCTTCAAGCAGTGGTACAGGAAGAAGTCTGCATCCTTCAAGAAAAACATGATTTTCATGCATGACAATGCTCCATCACACGCGTCCAAGTACTCCACAGCGTGGCTGGCAAGAAAGGGTATAAAAGAAGAAAATCTAATGACATGGCCTCCTTGTTCACCTGATCTGAACCCCATTGAGAACCTGTGGTCCATCATCAAATGTGAGATTTACAAGGAGGGAAAACAGTACACCTCTCTGAACAGTGTCTAGGAGGCTGTGGTTGCTGCTGCACGCAATGTTGATGGTGAACAGATCAAAACACTGACAGAATCCATGGATGGCAGGCTTTTGAGTGTCCTTGCAAAGAAAGGTGGCTATATTGGTCACTGATTTGTTTTTATTTTGTTTTTGAATGTCAGAAATGTATATTTGTGAATGTTGAGATGTTATATTGGTTTCACTGGTAAAAATAAATAATTGAAATGGGTATATATTTGTTTTTTGTTAAGTTGCCTAATAATTATGCATAGTAATAGTCACCTGCACACACAGATATCCCCCTAAAATAGCTATAACTAAAAACAAACTAAAAACTACTTCCAAAACTATTCAGCTTTGATATTAATGAGTTTTTTGGGTTCATTGAGAACATGGTTGTTGTTCAATAATAAAATTAATCCTCAAAAATACAACTTGCCTAATAATTCTGCACTCCCTGTATTTTTAAATAGAGTACATTCGTTGTTGAAAAGGTGTTGATTATATTGGATATTGAGGAGTCTAGTTCTTTTGACTTAAGACTAGCTAACATTTAAGTTCTGCTCATTAACCTCCTGTGGTTTCTTCAGAGGTTTTTTCCCAGTTCATGATACTAGGGAATGGAATAGGCCTGGGACTTCTTTTATTCCTTCTTTAAGGTTTTTAAATTGTATCCTTTGCAGGCAGTTAGTTTAAAGTTTTGAGGAAGATCCCCAAAGTTAATGGGGCTCTCTCTACTCTTGGTAAACATACTACTATTCCTATAGAAAATAGTATTTATTTTTTTCCTTCAGATGGGAAACTTGTATCTTATTTAAGGAAAATTATTTTATTTCAGGTCCTTTTCTTAGGCCTGCAATTTATTTGGCTGATGTTGCAAATGCTTCAACTTTCTGGTTGGATACTTAGTGAAACAAGTATCGGATTATGATTTGTTTTAGCATTGTTAAGTTGATCAACATGCTAATAATTTCATTTGTGTTGACATTTTTTTGATATTTTCACAATTGAGGTTTTATCTATGTCTTTAGCTATTTTTAGCTAGAAGAACTTTGTGACTTAATCTTGGAATGCTAATTTGATTTCTAAAATTCATATTTCTTTTTTCCAAGGTAATCAATTATTTGGTTCACAATTGGATTTAATTTTTTTCCAACTGTTACTCTGGGGAAGGGAGTTTTTTGTTGCTTCAAGATTGAGTTCTAAGAGTAAATCTTAAGCTTATATTAGTTTGTTCTTAATAAGGAACGGAATCCTAATTCTTCCCCAAGTAACATGTTTATAATTGGAAGCTTTCTTCAACATGGAATGAATTTAAGCTATTTAAAAGATCAAAGTCAGCCCCCCAAATTTGCATGTAGGTGCATTTTTTTATTCTAGCTTAGCTGGTAAGGGGCAGGTTTTGACTTTTTTTAAATTTGTTTTGCTCAATTCGGTCCAAACTTCTTAGATTGGGGTACTGAATAGGATTCAGAGTAAAACCGCCTGTGAGAAGTTTTTTTCTCTCTAGCATATTCCAGCTATTCCAGTAAAGGCTAACATTTTTCTGAAGTATGTTTCAGACCTGTATGTGTTTGGTACTTGTGAGGCGTGGCTGGTTACCCGTTGGGGTCTCAAGGCGCTGCTCAGACCTGGAGTTATCTGGGGTATTCATACCAGTTCCATTTCAGGAACAGGGTTTGGGGTTTTGTTCAAAACTATTCATTGTCCCAAAGATAGAAAATCTTTTTGATTTGTCATATAAGAGTTCCTTCTTTCAAAATGGTGTTTATATATGGTCTATTCTGCCTTTTTGGTCAGTAAGGGCATTATTTGTTTACAATCGATACAATAGATGCATATCTCTTCTGTTTTCATTCAGATTATTTTTATTTTCTGAGATTCTCTTTTTTTGACAGGCATTTCCAATGTGTTCCTTTTCCTTCCGGTCTAGCGACAGCTCTGATAATCTTTTCAAGGTTTTCAGTGTTTCCTTATTTGGACGATCTTGTGGTACTGGCTCAGTCTTTTCGTTCTGCAGAATCTCATACGATTCAACTTTTGTTGTTTTCTTCTAAGACATGGTTGGAGAATCTTTTTATCAAAAGATCCTTGGTTGCTCAGACAAGGGTCACCTTTTTTAGGTTTCCAGATAGATTATGTCAATGTCTTTGTCTCTAACAGACAGGAGACAATTATATTGGGTTCAGTTTGTCGGAACCTTCAGTCTCTATTATTTCCTTTCCAGTTTTTTATGCTGAATTAATGGTGCAGGGATTCTAGGATATCATTTTTAATATCTTTGAATTCCAATGTTCAACTATCTTTGACTTGGTGGTTAGATCACCATCATATAGTTCTACGGGTCTCTTCAATTCATCCAACCTGGACCTTGATCACTACAGATGAGATCTTTTAGGTTGGGAGGCTGTCTGGGGATCTCTGTCAGCACAAGGGGTTTGGAAATCTCAGGAGGCAAGATTACCATTCAATATTTTGGAACTCCTTGCATTCTCGGAGTTCGTCAGTTTTGGTTTCTTTTTGAAGAGAGAGACGTTATTGTTTTTCAGACAGACAATGTCACAACTGTGGCGTATGTCAATCATCAGGGTGGGACTCTCATTCCTTAGGCTGTGAAAGAAGTATCTCGGATACTTGCTTGGGCTAAATCCAGCTCCTGTCTAATTTCTGCGGTACATATCCAAGGTTTAGACAATTGGGAAGTGGATTATTTCTGTCAATCAAGCTTTACATCCGGGAGAATGGTCTCTTTACCCAGATGTGTTTTTTCAAACTGTTCTGATGTGAAGGTTTCGAGTAATAGTTCTGATGCCATCTCATCTAAACACGGAAACTTTCCAGGTACCTATTCAGGTCCGGGGATCCTCAGGCAGAAACAGTGTATGCATTGACACTTCTTTGGAGTTATCAATCTGCCTATATTTTTGCTCCTTCTGGTTCTTCTTTTTAAGAGTGATTTTTCAAAATCAACATGGAGCAATCGTTTGTGCTGCTGGTGGCTCCAGCATGGCCGCTCAGGTTTTGGTATATGGTTCTTGTTCAGATGTCCAGTTGCCAACCTTGGTCACTTCCATTTAGGCCTGACCTTATATCTTAAGATTCGTTTTTTCCGTCAGGAAATCAAATTATTAAATTTGATTGTATGGAAATTAAAACGCTTAGTGCTTAGTCATAGAGGTTTCTCTGACTCAGTGATTAATACTATGTTGCAGGTTCGTAAATCTGTGTCTAGAAGTCTTCGAGTTTGGAAGACTTACATCTTATGATGCTCTTCTCATAATTTCTCTTGGCATTCTTTTAGAATTCCTATGATTTTATAGTTTCTTCATAAGGTTTTGTCTGCAAGTTCCTTGAAAGGACAAATCTCTGCTCTTTATGTACTGTTTCACAGAAAAAAAATGCTAATCTTTCTGATATGCATTGTTTTGTTCAGGTTTTGGTTCGTATCAAGCCTGTCATTAAGCCAATTTCTCCTCCTTGGAGTCTTAATTTGGTTCTGAGGGCTTAACAGGCTCTTCCATTTGAGCATATGCATTCTTTGGACATTGAATTACTTTTATGGAAAGTATTGTTCCTTTTGGCCATCTCTTCTGGTAGAAGAGTTTTTGAATTATCTGCTCTTTCTTGTGAGTCTCCTTTTCTGATTTTTCATCAGGACTAGGTGGTTTTGCTGTCTTTATTTAAATTTTTACCTCAAGTTGTGAATTCTAACAACATTAATAGAGGAATTATTGTTCCTTCCTTGTGTCTTAAATCCTAAGAATTCTTTGGAAAGATCCTTACATTCTTTGGATGTGGTCAGAGTTTTGAAATATTATGTTGAAGCTACTAAGATTTCAGAAAGACTTCTAGTCTATTTGTTATCTTTTCTGGTTTTAGGAAAGGTCAGAAGGCTTCTGCCATTTCTTTGGCATCTTGGTTAAAGCTTTTGATTCATCATGCTTATGTGGGGTCGGGTAAATCCCCGCCTCAAAGGATTACGGCTCATTCTACTAGGTCAGTTTCTACTTCCTGGGCTTTTAAGAATGAAGCTTCTGTTGATCAGATTTGCAAAGCAGTAACTTGGTCTTCTTTGCATACTTTTACTTAATTCTACCATTTAGATGTTTTTTCTTCTTCAGAAGCAGTTTTTGGTAGAAAAGTACTTCAGGCAGCTGTTTCAGTCTGATTTTTTTTCATTATAAAAATTAAAACTTTTGATTTGGGTTGTGGATTGTATTTTCAGCGGAATTGGCTGTCTTTATTTTATCCCTCCTTCTCTAGTGACTCTTAGTATAATACATGATTCAAATACCTTGTCATATACCATATACCTTTTAACCTTATATACATTTTTTTAATTAATATTTATATACAGGTTTAAAACCCTTTATCCAAACTGCTTGGGGCTGGAAAACATTTGGATAGTTAGTATTTTGGGATATTTGCATCTTTAAAATGGGACAGTTTGGAGAGGGGATGGAACCAAATGTAAACAATAATATCCTATGACATTTAGGCAATATTTACGTGTCATAATACACCTTATACCTGTAAGCTAAAAGTAGTTTTATATCATTTTTAATTCTTTTTTAAACATAGTACCATCAGAAACTATATTTTCTGGGAACTTTATTTAAAAAAAATATTAATTAAAAAGTTTGGATTTCAGAATAAGATTTTGGAATTCTGGATTTGGGAATATGAACCTGCACATAATTTTTATCAGATAGTAATTGTAACACTTTATTTTAATGTATTTATATTTGTGTTTGGTGCACATTTTTTTTTAGCTCTTACACATTACACTAGGGGGCTGATTTATCAAGTGTCGGGCGGACATGATCCGTTTTAGCGGATCATGTCCGCCCAACATCGATAAATGCTGACAGCACACGCTGTCTGCATTTATCATTGCACAAGCATTTCATGTGAAATGCTTGTGCAATTCCGACCCCTGCATATTCGCGTCCAATCGGCCGCTAGTAGGGGGTGTCAATTATCCCAATCGTATCCGATCGGGATGATTGCTATCCGCCACCTCAGAGGTGGTGGATGAGTTAAGGAGCAACTGTCTTAAGACCGCTGCTTCTTAAATTTCGTTTCCGGAGAGCCTTAAGGCTCGCACGGAAGCTGCAGCATTAACAGCATGATAATTCGGCCCCTAGGTCTCCACTCACTCAAACCTGAAGCACGTTAAATATGTTTGCGCTCACGCAGACACGTTTACTTTCAACTTGTAATTAGCACAGGCATGATATTGCATATCATGACCCGTACTAACAATAGAGCTCTATTTGTTAACAAGCCCTATATATCTTAAAAGCCTTTTATAAAGTCCCATCATGTACAATGGGGAGACCGGAGCAGAGGCATTTAAAAAATCACATACAGGTAGATTACAAGTTTTGCGTTCGTGTTTTAACCCTGAAAAAATGGCCATTTCAGCGTTAAAACAGCAATGCAGCAATTACGAGTCTTGTCGATATAACTGTAGCCTGTAACGCAACATCAGTCCCACGCTCAAAAATATTACGTTTTTTCATGGGATTCCCATAGCGCTGCCATTATGAGTTTTGCGGTGAGGCTAAAAAGCTTGCGTTACAGCCTATAACAACAAGATCCGTACCGTCATCTGAGAGCAGTAGTTATGAGTTTTATGCAACAATACTGTTACACAAAACTCATAACTAAACTGTTACAAAGTACACTAACACGCATAAACTACCTATTAACCCCTAAACCGAGGACCTCCCGCATCGCAAACACTATATTAAACCTATTAACCCCTAATCTGCCGCTCCCGACATCGCCGCAACTAATAACATTTATTAACCCCTATTCCGTTGCTCTCCGACATCACCACCACTATTCTAAAGTTATTAACCCCTATTCACCCGCACCATCGCCCACACTATAATAAAGATATTAACCCCTATTCCGCCGCTCCCCGACATCGCTGCCACTAAATAAAGTTATTAACCTCTAAACCTCTGGCCTCCCACATCACTGCCACTAAATAAACCTATTAACCCCTAAACCACCAGCTCCCACATTGCTAAAAACTAAATTAAACTATTAACCCCTAAACCTAACACCCCCTAACCTTATATTAAAATTACACAATCCCTATCTTAAAATAAATAAAAACCTACCTGTGAAATAAAAAAAAACTAAATTTAAACTATAAATTAAACTAACATTACTATTATACTAAAATTAAACTAATTTAATAAATTAAAAAACCCTACAAATTAAAAAGCCCTAACCTTAGTAAAAAATTTAAATCTACAATTACAAAAAATAAAAAATACTAAATCACAAAAAATAAAAAAATTCTGAAGTACAAAAAATAACAAACACTAAATTATGAAAAATAACAAACGAAATTATCCAAAATAAAAACAATTACACCTAATCTAATAGCCCTATAAAAATAAAAAGCCCCCCCAAAATAAAAAAAACCCTAGCCTACAATAAACTACCTGAAAAGGGCATTGTTCTTAAAAGGGCATTCAGCTCTTTTTCATTGCCCTTAAAAGGACATTTAGCTCTTTTAAGATAGCCCAAACCCTAATCTAGAAAACAAACCCACCCAAAAAAGTTTAAAAAAACCTATCACTAACCCCTGATGATCCACTTACAGTTTTTGAAGTCTGGACATCCATCCTTATCCAGGCGGCGAAATCCTCATCCAAGCGGCGAGAAGTCTTTATCCAGGCGGCGAGATCTTCATCCATCTAGGCTGCATCTTCTATATTCATCCAGGTGGCATCTTCTATCTTCATTCCAGCTGTGTGGAACGGCTCATTCCTGAAGACATCCAGCACGGAGCATTCTCTTCATACGGTCGCCGCCATACACTGAATCTTCAATGCGAGGGAGCCTTTTCAAAATGGTGTCCCTTGCATTCCTATTGGCTGATTTGATTTTGAAAATTCAAATCAGCCAATAGGATGAGAGCTACTGAAATCATATTGGCTGTACAAATCCCCTTTGGAAATCTCAGTGGTATGAAAAACACATTTCTCTGGTTTTGCGAATAAGTTGTGAACTCTAAGCCTGGATAACACCCAATGAACCTGTTTAAAGGGATCTTGTAAATTGTTGGAAAATATGAGGATGTCATCAAGGTATACCACCATAGATATGTCAAGTAGAACTATGAACACGTCGTTGATAAAATGTTGAAACGTTGCAGAGGCATTGCAAAGCCCAAATGGCATAACCAAGTATTTGTATAGTCCATATCTAGTTCTGAACGCAGTGAGCCATTTATTACCCTCTATGATAAGCACCAAATTATATGCCGCGTAAATTCAGTTTAGTGTAAATTGTGGCTGAATGCAAATGTTCAATAAGTTCAGGTATGAGAGGCAAAGGATACCTGTTACAGGTCCTCTTATTTAACTCTCTATAGTCAATTATGGGACGGAGAGATGAGTCCTTATTCTTGACGAAAAAGAGTCCAGCACCTGCTGGCGAGGTAGATGGTCTGATAAAGCCTTTGCGTATGTTGTCGTCCAAGTAGGATTTTAGATGGTCTAATTCAGGCTGACTAAGAGGATATAAATGTCCATAAGGAATCTAGGCTCCTGGTTGTAGGTCGATTGGGCAGTAATATATGCGATGAGGTGGGAGAGTTTCTGCCTCTTTTTTACTGAAAACATCTACAAAATCCGCATATTCATCTGGTAAATTGATGTTAGTATACAAAGAGAGAAGCGCTCTACCAGGAACGAACAACAGCTCAGTGGCTTGTTCTATGGGGATTTACCACCCGGAAGCAGCCTCTTTTAGACCAGTGTGCTTTTCACAGAAGAAAACTTTCCTGAAGTATATCAGTCTGATCCCGCCAAGTAAGGTCAGTCCAGCCCCGAAATACCAGGCAATTCTCCTCTGAACAAGGAACATGACAACCCCAGACCTGATACTAAATTGATGTTAGTATCAGGTAGCTGGAGTAATACATGTTGAGGGAAACAAGTCTAACGACAGTAGGTGGAAGTAAATGAAATATGTAGTGTTGTCCAATCAATCTTAGGTTGATGTAATCATAACCATTGCATTCCTAGAACAATAGAGAAAAGGGGAGATGGTAAAACATCAAATGCAATGTATTCAATATGCCCATCAGGTGTTTTGACTAATAAAGGAATGGTTTCATGAGTAACGGGTCCAGTACTAATAGTGGAACCGTCAATAACTCTAATAGACAGTGGTTTGTGCTTCAAAATCAAAGGTATTTTATTCTTTACAAACAAAATGCTATCAATAAAATTGCCATATGCTCCAGAATCCAGTATGGCTTCAGTGGTCAGGTTGTTGTGGTCCCACTGTAAAGATAAAAACAAAAGACAGTAATAGGTTGATATGTCTGAAGTTTGTGAGGAGTATACAGATAAGGACTTACTTTTATTGTTCCTCAATAAGATGGGACAATCTTTTATGGTGTGTGAGGGACTAGCACAGTACATGCATAGTTGTTTGTTTCTTCTGCGGTTCCCCTCTTCAGCAGTCAAAGGCCCCCTGATAACGCTGATCTCTATAGGTTATTCAGTGGATCTGGGAGGAGCAGATGATTGGGTGGTAGTTGTATGACTTGTAGGTTGGTTCAGTATGATAACGTTCAGATCTTCTCTCTCTATCGATCTAAAGTCGTCTATCGATCTAAATGCTGAGTTTCATTAATGACTCCAAAGACTTTGGTATTTCTGTTCGTGCAAGTTCATCTTTAATTGATTCTGCGATACCCAATCTAAATTGATTCCTGAGAGCAATGGGATTCCACTGGGAAACTGTGGCACACTGCTTGAAATTGGATATGTATTCCTCGACAGGTCTCTTGCCTTATTTTAGGCTGCACATGGTAGCTTCTGCTGTCATTTGGAGATTAGTGTCCTGATAAAACTCATCCATGCTGCTAAAGAAATCATCTAGTAATGCTAGGATTGGGTCATCATTCTCATAAAAGGCATCTTCCCAGGCTCTTGGTTCTCCTCTAAGGAAAGATATTATGGTCGATACTTTCACCCTTTCAGTACAATATGTTTGTAGATAGATAGATAGATGGCAGGCATTTTTGAATTGCCTATACTTTTTCCTGTCTTCTGAAAAGGGGTCTGGTAGTGATTCTTGAGGTTCTAGGGTAGACTCAATTTGATTTGCTTTTGTTGCAATTGAATTTCTAATGATTTTACGCAGACACTGATTCTCTACTTCTAAATCTCTTAGGCCTTGGCCCATCTGATCGAGTTGTACACAAACTGAGGGAGGTCTGCTGGATCCATTTTAGGGCTTAGGAATATGTAAGAATCTGATTAGTGGTAAGTTTAGGATCACAACTGCAGTACAATAGTTATAAATATCTCCCTTTAGTTTGTTTGTTACACCTATGACAACGAGAGACTGCTATGGTAAAAGCAGAATAATTTGGTCAATGGTGTATTTAATCCAAGTTGGTTGAAGTTAAAGTAGCTCCAATTACTGTAACAATTTTGATACAAAATACAGGAATTCATTACTGCAACAAACTAATTAATCAGGTTGAAGTAGTCAGAAAGTTCTGTTTAGTTTGAGAGACTGGAGAGGTAAACGGGGCGGAGCCAAAGTCTGTAATAGTAATTAGCTGCTGGCTATGAACAACAAAGTTGTTCTATGTCTAATATTTCCTGAACTGAAAACAAATAATTGAAACAACTGTACCTTCTCTTTGCATAAATCCGGAGAGAGTTCTAATGTAAGAGATACCTGGAATATACGCAGGAAGTTTGTAGCTGTCAGCTCTGCAAGGCTAACAGGTAAACGCTGAAGACAGATGCTGAAACACTGAATCAATCAGCTGTATACTCCGTAGAAGTTGAAATGAGGTATAACCAAGAATGGATAGATATCCTTAGTAAATTAGGTAAATCCACATGAGATAAGTAGTACTCGCTTGTAGAATCTCGAGGAGGTAATTGCACAGGAAAACTTCCTTCCAGGTTCAGGCAGAAAGCAAAGTTTGTTAGCTTAGTTGATGATTGCGTGCATACACATCTAAACAAATTCCTAAGCACCTGAGAGAGGGTGTGCTCAATATTTAAAGGGGAAGTGGGAAGTACCAAGGTGTATAGAGGAGAGAACCTGTAAATAATCCTGACAGAGAGCTACTGAAATTCTATTGCCTGATTTGAACAGCCAATAGGATTTCAGTAGCTCTCATCCTATTGGCTGATTTGAATTTCCAAAATCAAATCAGCCAATAGGAATGCAAGGCACACCATTTTGAAAAGGCTCCCTTGCATTGAAGATTCAGTATACGGCGGCAACCGTATGAAGCGGATGCTCCGCACCGGATGTCTTCAGGATGGACCCGCACCGCTCCACCTGGATGAAGATAGAAGACCCCGCCTGAATGTATGAAGATCTCGCCGTCTGGATGAAGACTTCTTGCCGCCTGGATGAGGATGAATGGGTGGTGGGTTTTACTGTTGGGGGGGTCTTTGTATTTTTTTACAGGTAAAAGAGCTGTTTAACTTAGGACAATGCCCTACAAAAGGCCCTTTTTTATTTTTTGTAATTGTAGATTTAATTTTTTTAGTAGGGTTAGGTTTTTTAATATGTAATTTAGTTTATTTAATTTGTAGTTAGTTTAATTTTAGTATAATATTTATGTTAGTTTAATTTATAGTTTAATTATTTTTTTTTTCACAGGTAGGTTTTTATTTATTTTAAGATAGGGATCTTGTAATTTTAATACAAAGTTAGGGGGGTGTTACGTTTAGGGGTTAATAGTTTAATTTAGTTTTTGGCGATGTGAGGGCTGTCGGTTTAGGGGTTAATAGGCTTATTTAGTGGCAGTGATGTGGGAGGCAAGAGGTTTAGGGGTTAATAACTTTATTTAGTGGCGCCAATGTTGGGGAGCGGCAGAATAGGGGTTAACATATTTATTATAGTGTGGGCGATGTTGGGGTGCGGGGGAATAGGTGTTAATACTTTAGTATAGTGGTGGCAATGTTGGGGTGGCAGATTAGGGGTTAATAGATTTATTTAGGTGTCGGCGATGTCAGGGGCAGAAGATTAGGGGTGTTTAGATGTGGGGTTTATGTTAGGGTGTTTAATTGTAACTTTTTTTCCCCATAGACATCAATAGGGTTGCGTTACGGAGCTTTTCATTCCGCGATCGCAGGTGTTAGTTTTTTTTTTAACACTCTCTCCCCTTTGATGTCTATGGGGAAAGTGTGCACGAGCACGTGAAAGCAACGCTTGTATTTTGTGCGGTATGGAGCTTAAAACTACCATATCGCACGCACAAGCCTGCTTTTTCAAAACTCGTAATGGCAGCACTATGGAGGGTGAAATAACGCAAGTTTTGTTGCGTTAGTGTCGCACCCTCTATAGTGCAACGCTTGTAATCTAGGTGATAGATATTAAAGGAATCTGATTATTGCAAATGAAAACTTGTTGAGTTAACTATTCTATTTTTAGTCTTTTGTTTAATGTTACTCGTAGGGAGGTGCATTGGCATGAGTTAAATTCTTTGTAAAATAAGAGAATACTGGATTAAAAATAAATAAAAGAGCAGGGGATAAATAAGTGAGACAGTTCAAGAGCCTTTGGTGTCTTTTATAAGAAAATACATTATACAATAAGCAAATTCTGTAAAATACTATAATATCATACTAAAGGGAAAACAGACATATCTAAATTAAAGCTTATAAGCACTATAACTGCTAGATATCATTATTTAGGGTGAAAATAACCCTAATAATAGAAAATATAACATTTAAGTAGTCTTAAAGGGATATGAAACCCAATTTTTTTCTTTCATGATTCAGATAGAGCATGCAATTTTAAACATCTTTCTAATTTACTTCCATTATCAATTTATCTGTACTCTTGATCTTTTTTGTTGAAAAGCAGGGACGTATGCTTAGGGGTCGGCTCATTTTTGGAACACTATATGGCAGCAGTTTTGTAAGAATGTTATCCATTTGCCAGAGCACTAGATGGCAGCACTATTTCCTGCCATGTAGTGTTCCAGATGCCTACCTAGGTATCTCTTCAACACAGAATATCATGGGAACAAAGCAAATTTGATTTCAGAAGTAAATTGAAAACTTTTTAAAAATGGTTTGTTCTGTCTGAATCACAAAATATATTTTTGGGTTTCATATCTCTTTAAACAACCAACTTCTTGCCATTGATCATCAAAAAAAAGTATCAAAGATTCAATGTATATTGACACTGATAGATTAAAACTATTTGTCAAGGATACCAGGCTGCCAAGGCTACCTCCATCCCCCTCCTACCTGAATACTGTCCTTTGCCCTGTTTTCTGGCTCATTGTGGATTACTGCGTGCTCCAAACTCCCTCCCTCTTGTGTTCTCACTGCTTATACTTCATCTTGAAAAGAGCTGATCTCTTGATGCTTGGCTCCTTCCCGGCTAGCCGGATTTATGGAACTACTAGCCGGCCAGGCTACCGAGGAACCTCGCTGAACTTTACCCTAGGTCGCTCCAGAGGCCATTTGTCCCAGAGCTCCACTCTTTTGGGGATTTGTTGTGCCTTCCTTGGACAAGGGTTGGGGTGATTGCCAAGAGGGAACCCTGGGAACCGGGGGTTTTGGACACCACCACATAAATAACTTTGCCAGGCCGCCGCTCCGGTCGCCAGTAATGAATCATGTTGCTTTTGGACTGTGAAATCTGGGGACTGAGGGCTTTCCAACAACACCATGTAAGGGCCGCCACTCCCCCGGGATCATCGACCTAGATACTGTGGGGGTCTCTATGTGACTATGGAGACGCCAGCCTGTCTGGAGGGGCGAGAATGGCGGGATCAGATAAGGCTCTTATCAAGATGAGAATGTGTATATAAGCTGTGTGGTTTTCCCAATAAAGCCTGTTCATGTTTCATCTTAATACTGGTCTTGTCTGGTTATTATGGTGGGCTCTTGCTAAAATCACTTTCTCCGCTCTACGGCTACAGGTTCCAGGTATAGGAAGGACCCTTTTGGCGGAGCTACCCATTCGGGGTAGCCGGTGTCCATCACACTATTCTTGTTGATAAGAGTTAATAATTAGGGATGGGCGAATATGTAAATTTCCGAATTCGAATGTTAGAACGAATGTTATTACCGAAATTTGAATTACAAATCCGAATGTTGATACGAACGAATATTCTTGAAAATGCTATAATCGAATGCTATTTACAGTTTTCGAATGTCTCTTTCGAATTCGAATGTTTATAATTAGATCAAATGTCCACATTCGAAACATTCGAAATTCGATTTGAATGAACCAATGTGTTAAAATTTGTTTCATTTTTTGAATGTTGTGAAACATTCGCCCCCTTCCCTATTAATAATGTACAGAGGGAGCCTATGGAGTAAACACAAAAATAAAAAGATATTGCTAAAGTTTTCAGCCAACTCCTATCTTGTTTTAGTGTTGTTGTAAATGTTGTAAAAGTCAAATATATTTCAAATCAGGGGCTGCAAAATCAAGCTTAGTTGCAAAATGCCTAATAGCCCCAGCTTTCATATTACACAAAATCACATGCACTATATCTTGTTGAGAATTAAAGTGCCTCTGAAATGTGCAGGACATAAGCTCTATAGATGAAGTCCCAACAAACTATATGATGTTAATTCCAGCAGGTGAATTAACAAAACAGCATTCACCATGACTGTAACTGTAACATC
Source organism: Bombina bombina (assembly GCF_027579735.1). Lineage (NCBI taxonomy): Eukaryota > Metazoa > Chordata > Amphibia > Anura > Bombinatoridae > Bombina > Bombina bombina. The sequence goes on along the minus strand of NC_069499.1, from coordinate 607,553,659 downwards.
ACAAGAAGGTTCACCCAAAAAGAGAGGCTTACAAAAAATTCTAGATGCAAACTGTGTGTATATGAAGCACAGGAAGCAGGAGACTATGTATCTCAACCAAGGTGCCATGCTTTAGTTTAGAAGATTGAGTGTAATTCAATAGCACATCAGATTTATAGGCCTTAGTCTGGCACATAGCTCAGTAGTGCAGGCTTTTCCCAAATCACAGATTTAAGAGAAGACAGTCAAATTATAGAACCAAATCTCATTTACCTCATTCACAATAGAGGGCATTCTAGCAGTCACCATGATAAACAAAAGTAGCATAACATATAACAAAGCTAAACTTTTAAATGTGCAAGTATCATAAATATTGTACTATGAGGGGTATGTAGGGTTTTGTTATTCACTAGAGTGAAATTTAACTGCTGGTAAAAGGATTAATCCTAGCTCAAGGCAGAACAAAGTAGTACAGAGTCCAGACCATTCAAGTTACCTGGCACTTGTGGAAATTACAAGCAAAAACTATATAGCAGGTTGATTCTAAATTATAAACTCTGGTTACCAAAGACAACTGCTGGCCTTGGACATCCACCGCTGTAGCAGGTAAAATCCCTGTATGGCAGTTTAATGTGCCTTCTGGGGCAGAAGAGACAGTGATTATTCTGTAAACTATAGTTCCTGGACAGTTTAACAATCAAGGTAAATACAGATGACTTGAGATACTACAAGTGTAGTTTTAAAGTAAAACTTCCATAGAGCTGTAAAGACGTGCAGCCATTTTGAAGTGCCAACCATGCATCTAACAATTTTATTACAGCACACTTAAAATGTGCATACAGATAAGCCAATAACATACATCTAGATTCAGTCTTATATATAAATGTTCAAAATGTTTAATTATATGTGGTATAAACTTTGTAATATACTTCTGTTATTTATTTTGTCCCCTTTTTCTGTGATTTAAGTCTAAAAATCCAGTGTTCCAATAGCAAGAGATAATAATGCACATAACATAAGTCTAACTATACCACATATCTATCCTAATTGGTTTCAGCAGATGATAAGCATTGCAAAACAATGGAGTATTTGCTAACAAAATGACGATGGTTACCTGTGACTACTCTAAGGGCTCTATTTATGATGCTGCGTGATTAGGCTTTAGAGTGCTTCAGTGAAGGATCGTATTAGCAAGCCTGCAGCCGATAATTAAATCATTAGACTGTTGCTTCTTAGCCTATACGCCAGGTCTGAGTTGGTGGTGTGCAATCACCCAGGACAAATCCAACCAGGGTGATTGACAGTCCCTGCTCACAAGCAATTGGCCACACAGGAGCAGGGGATGGCATTGCACAAGCTGAGACTTTTGCAATGTTAAATGTGGGAAGCATATTACTGCTCGCTGGCTGCAATGCCGGGTAGAACGTTGCTCCATAACCTGTCCGCCTGCTCTGAGGAGGCGGACAGACATCGCCGCAATTCAACCCGATCGAATACGATCAGGTTGATTGACACCCCCTGCTAGCGGTCGATTGGCCGCGAATCTGCAGGGGGTGGCGTTGCACCAGCAGTTCACAAGAGCTGCTGGTGCAATTCGGAATGTGGAGAACGTTTGCTCTCCGCATTCAGCCAGGTCTGTCGGACAAGATCCGCTGATAGGATCATGTCGGACAGACACATAATAAATAGGCCCCTTAGTCTTTGAGGTAATCACCTTCTATATAATGCTAATAGAGATTTGGCAGAATTTATTGTTCATGTTTGTTATATATCTGTTTAATGTGATCACCTATATTTTCAATAATGTGTCTCTCTGTCCCCAGATAACATGGGGTACGGGTTTCTCACACCTGTCACTCATAATACAGGTGAAGCAGAATATAATCTGTCCCATATACAGACCAGATCTGTAATTGAGTGTAGCTTTGATGTGATTAAAGGGACAGAAAACAGTGCATGCATATGAAAGAGCACTATATAAATGTTAATAATATTTTTTTCTATATCTTTATATGAAAATGGTTAACATTTTTTTTTTAAGTTCAAATGGGCCTTCATTTTTGATTGCTCACTGCCTGATAAGCAGGTCTACCACTGCTTTATTGGTGGACAGTTACAGGATAACGAAAACATGGCATCTCATCAAGGGGCACGCAGCGATTGGATGAAGCCGATTTCGTCAAGCACAGCTAGAAGAAGTATGACATGACATATCTGCGGAGGATCGGTGCAATATTTACCATTAGATGGTAAATATTTTACAAATAAAGCATCTTAATAAAATTTCATAAATAAAAGATCCCGTGTTTTGAAGAATTATTATTATTATAATTTATTTGTAAAGCGCTGCCAAATTCCGTGGCGCTGGGTACAATGATAGGGGTATACAATGACAAAGATTTGTGATAAAATACAAAACATAACAAAACTAAACAAATCTAGCACAGGAGAAAGAGGGCCCTGCTCCAGAGAGCTCACAGTCTATAGGTTAAGGGTGCAGAGACATAAGGTTGGGGTAGCTTGTTAGGTTGGGGTAGAATAATTGTATATACTGTTCAGTTAAATACGAAAGCTTACAATTACTTTAACATAGAGATACATACATAAACATATCTAAATATGTACATGTATGTATGTATATATATATATATATAAAAATATGTGTGTATGTGTGTGTACATATGTATTTCTGTTTATATGTTTTTTACTGTATCTTTACTGTACATATTTCACAATACAATATTTCAAATTTTTATAGGATAATGTCTTTTTAGTTTTCAATACATATTTTATATATATATATATATATATTACATACCTATACCTGCATATCTATTCCTATAGATATATAGGTATAGATATGTATTTTACATGAACAGTTTCAGATATATATAGAAATATATATTTAATAATAAAATGTACATTATTTTCTATGTAAAGTCAATTTATATCTTAACGCAATTGGGTTAGCACACATGAAAACTTAGTATTCTTAAGGCATGTTAATGAAATAGCACATATAATATATTTTTTAAAAATAATATATTTTTAAAAAATTATTAAACATACTGTAAAATATGTAGAATATTTGACAGTATAGTTAATAATTTTTATACATTTTTGTAATATTTTATATAATAATTTGTATATATTTTGTTTAATATTTTATATGTAATATATCAATATTTTTAAAAAAATATTAAACATACTGTAAAATATGTAGAATATCTGACAGTATAGTTAATAATTTTTATACATTTTTGTAATATTTTATATAATAATTTGTATATATTTTGTTTAATATTTTATATGTAATATATCAATAACACGCCTTAAGAATACTACATTTTCATGTGTTCATAATTGAGAAACACGATAAACAAAACACACTTTTTACATTTGTAAAAACAAATTCTACTAAAGGATCACTTTTTTTTATGTCCCTTTAAAGAACCTACACTTCTTTATGATTATAAGTATGAGCTATAATATCCAGAAAATAAAAAGAGGCTCAGGTCCAAGTTACATGCTTTAGGTAAAGTGTTATGAAATATATAAAACACAAATACAAAATATTAGACTGTTTGGGCTCCATTTATCAATCAATCATAAAAGTCCAGCTCACACTGTTATTAGATGGGTGCACGCTATAGCTAGGCACTGCACAGCCCAGCAAACAAATTCCAAAACAAAAAGTGAATAGCAGCACTCCAATAGAGTTATCTTCAAAAAATGTTATTGCATATCCAGGAGTACAAAAAGATAGCAACGTTTCGGACTACATGTCCTTCATCATGCCATACATACATCACTTCCTCCACCTCCTTATATACCCCTTAGGACACACCCACACTAAATATATTTAACTCTTTCCAAACTCCTAATACTGTTATTACTTCTGCATATGTGGGTATCCTGAATATTAACATCAAAATTACTAAACTAATTACCAATTCACCTATATAAAACTTAAAAAGGTGAAAAATACACAGAATTTTTTAAAGGCATCAACATTATTTAGAAAATATTCCAGTTAAAGAAAAAGAAAAAAAAGAAAAAAAGGGGAAAAAAAACCATACTTAATATATATTAATTTCAATTACAGTTTTATTATGTCATTACTATTTTTCTTTTTTCATAACATCACCACACATTCTCAAGGTCTGGGTGACATCTAACTTCATATACAACACTAATCATGCAAGAAAAGAGAGACAAAAATAGAGATTAGTTAATAACAAATTCACACAAAAAAAAAATAATTTCTTTTTCTTTAACTGGAATATTTTCTAAATAATGTTGATGCCTTTAAAAAATTCTGTGTATTTTTCACCTTTTTAAGTTTTATATAGGTGAATTGGTAATTAGTTTAGTAATTTTGATGTTAATATTTAGGATACCCACATATGCAGAAGTAATAACAGTATTAGGAGTTTGGAAAGAGTTAAATATATTTAGTGTGGGTGTGTCCTAAGGGGTATATAAGGAGGTGGAGGAAGTGATGTATGTATGGCATGATGAAGGACATGTAGTCCGAAACGTTGCTATCTTTTTGTACTCCTGGATATGCAATAACATTTTTTGAAGATAACTCTATTGGAGTGCTGCTATTCACTTTTTGTTTTGGGCTCCATTTATCAAGCTGCAATAGCCCTGGCATGATAAATGGAGCCCTTTGACTCAAGAACAACAACAATTATATTTATTTAGTGAGTTGTATTTTTTTATATATACATACATAAAACATGTCTTTGTATATGTCACAAAATATCACTGAATAAGAGCTCCCTATAAATATCCCATGCTTGTATTATGTATGAACTTGGAGAAACATACAATCATAAAAGTAGGGTGTACTGCATAATTCATTTTTTGTAAAGGTTATTACAAAGTTGCCTGTAAAATAAAAATAAACCCTAGGATAGCTACAATGTAACTGTTAAATATATTGTAGCTAGCTTAGGGTTTATTTTATAGGTAAGTATTTAGTTTTAAATAGGAATTATATAGGTAATTGTAGTAATTTTATTTAGATTTATTGTAATTATATTTAAGTTAGGGGGTGTAAGGGTTAGGAATAGACTTAGGTTTAGGGGTTAATACATTTAATATAGTGGTGGCGACGTTGTGGGCGACAGATTAGGGGTTAATAAATGTAGTTAGGTTGCGGCGACATTGGGGGTGGCAGATTAGGGGTTAATAAATATAATGTAGGGTTCGGCGATGTTGGGGGCAGCAGATTAGCGGTTCATAACTATAATGTAGGTGGTGGCGGTGCCCGGAGCGGCAGATTAATGGTTAATAATATAATGTAGGTGTCAGCAATGTCAGGGGTGGCAGATTAGGGGTTAATAAGTGTAAGATAAGGGGTATTTAGACTCGGGGTTCATGTTAGGGTGTTGACATAAAAAGTATTTCCCCATAGGAATCAATGGGGCTGCGTTAGGAGCTGAACGCTGCTTTTTTACAGGTGTTAGGTTTTTTTTCAGCCGGCTCTCCCCCATTGACTCCTATGGGGAAATCGTGCACAAGCACGTTTTACCTGCTTACCGCTAACGTAAGCAGCGCTGGTATTGAGGTGAGATGTGGAGCTAAATTTTGCTCTTCGCTCACTTTTTTGCGGTTAACGCCGGGTTTGTAAAAACCTGTAATACCAATGCTGCCTGCAAGTGAGCGGTGAAGGAAAACTGCTCGTTAGCACCGCACCCCTCCCAACGCAAAACTCGTAATCTTGGTGATGGTAACCGTATACTGGCAGCTATGATGCAAAATAAAGCAATCAATTGTTACTGTTAGCCCGCAACAGTTATTTTGTGACAATTTTTTTGGGGGGGGGAGCCTGGATTTTGATTACACAAAAACTGTCATTGATAATGTCATTAGCCCTTAGTGTTGTATTTGCTGCAGACTTTATATTTTGTGCAATTAGGACAAAGGTCTTTTGTGATCTTTTGGACTTTAGGCGAGCAGACTGGGCTGGGTGTACCATGGGTGTGTGCAAGTTTCTTACTCTTATTGTATTTTCTAAGAATAAAACATCCTGAAGGTCTAGATGAGGTTATCAAAACAAAAAACAGGTTGTAGAAATAATCTATTGTACATCACTGTAAGTAAACTCAAGTTAAACAGCACTTGCAGGATTGCATATTTATTTATATTCAATTCAAATGCAGAGTTTACAGCAATGGTCCTTAGGGTTGCCAGGTGTCCAGTATTTTAACTACTTGTCTGTTAAACATGGAGACTAAACTGAATAGTTCTGACCTGGGGCCAGAATGGGCAAAAATAAGTGTTGCAGGCAGTGAATTGTGATTTGGGATTGCATGTGGGCATATGGGTGATAAGGGCTACAAAAAAAAAAACAGAAATACATTGTAAAACTGCACTAATAGATATAGGCTCCAAAAGTTTAAAGTGAGCAAAGTTGGAAAAATGTGTATCCTAACGGAATAAACAACAGAAGAGAACTCCTAAACTTAATAAGTACTACTGTATTTTATCAGTAATATAACAAAAATATATCAAAATCATATATTTCAATAGCAGAGTTTATCACAAAATAAACTAATAATAACATCAGTCCTTAAATCACATATTACGTATGCTGAGCCAGTGCTAGGATTTTTGGATACACAGTCGAAGACAAATTTTGCTGCCCCCATTAAATAATATACCCTGCCATTACTGCTTTTTAACATAATGTTCTAGTGATAAATTTCACCTTAACTCTGAGGTTGCGGATAGCAATCATCCCGATACAATCGGGATTATTGACACCCCTTGCTATCGGCCGATTGGCCGCAAATGTGCAGGAAACGGCATTGCCAAGCATTTCACACTTCTTCTCGACCGTTCTCAAAATGCACAAAGCTAACAAAAGACGTCCCCACTTTACACTCCAAAAGCAGCTACATAGCTGGGCTATGAAGGGCTTTCAAACGCTATCTCCGATAGTGGGCTAGATTACAAGGGGCGCTCTAACATTTTACTGTGTATTTCATATTGATATGTTCTTTATATACAGGAAAATGTTATTTCTTTCCTAAGACATGGAGAGTCCACAATGTCATTCCAATTACTAGTGGGAATATCACTCCTGGCCAGTAGGAGGAGGGAAAGAGCACCACAGCAAAGCTATTAAGTTTCACTCCCCTACCCAAAATCCCCAGTCATTTTCTTTGCCTCTGTCAATGGAGGAGGTGAAGTTTGATGTCTGAAGATATGAATTCCTTTTGGGTACTTTTCCCTACAAGCAAGGATTTGGGTTTAGCTGAGTCCATGTCAATCTCTTCAGTAGAGTAGTGGCAGCTTTTAAGCAGTTAGGAATTTGTGAGGTGGTCCTTACTTTGTTTCCTTACATATTGCTGCCCTAGTTATATAAAGCCAGAGTTGGTTGCTCTGTTCTTTCTTTTTCTACAGGTCTCGGTAAGGAGTATGTGTCCTTTCACGCCTTGTGAATTGTCTTCCTGCCAGACAGCTAGACTGCAGGTCAGTGCTTTTGTTTTCTAGGTCTTGGAGACTTGCACTTCAGAAGTATATTTTATTTGCAGTATATGGGGACATATTTAAAATCCTTCATATAAGATTCATTTTGGCAGAAGGCAGGCACATTATGTATGTGGAGACTAGGGGGCATATTTATCAAGCTCCGTATGGAGCTTGATGCCCTGTGTTTCTGTCAAGGCTTCAGGCTCACCAGAAACACAAGTTATGAAGCAGCGGTCTAAAGACAGACATCGCCAGAAATCAACCCTATCCAATATGATCGGGTTGATTTACACCCCCTGCTAGCGGCTGATTGGTCGCAAATCTGCAGGGGGCGGCGTTGCACCAGCAGTTCACAAGAACTACTGGTGCAATGATAAATGCAGAGAGCATATGCTGTTGGCATTTATCAATGTGCAGCGGACATGATCCGTTAATATCAGATCACGTCCGCTCGCACTTTCTTAAATAGGCTCCTAAGGGTTAATTTTCCCTTTATTGGGACGTTTTTCCTCTTTGGGACTAAGTTACAAAATACTTTATCTGGAACGAAATGTAGAGAAAAAAGAGGCGTCTGTGTGTATCAATAGCGAACAAACGGAGGATAGAGATGAAAACCCCTGATACAGGGTACTCACATTTCCTTGGAGCACTCAGACAGTGCTATTGGGCGCAGACTGGATATTTTAAGCAGCAACCCAGCAAACTGATCTCCCAGATACAGGAACCCAGGATCCACATGAACACAGGAATGCTGGAATCTCCAAAGCTTAGTACTCCCAGTGGAAGTGATTGGTATTTAATAGGCAGTGAAAGGTTCCAAATAAAAGTAAAAGGTTTTATTAAAATATCAAAGAATTTAAAAACAGGAACCAGAAAAGGTAGGGTATGCTAGCTGACCCCCCTTACAATTGCAACACGTTTCTCAGTGCTTCAGAACACTGTTTCATCAGGCATACAATGAGAGCTACAATGGGCCTTTAAATACACAAGCCTTACCAATCAAAAAGGAAACACCTGGGAACCTCCCTCACAGGGGAGTGGTCCCAGCAACTTAACCCTTCATTTAGAGTGCATATTTGAATCTTAATTATATAGTAGCTTGAACTTTTTGTCATATGCACTCTAAACGAAGGGTTAAGTTGCTGGGACCGCTCCCCTGTGAGGGAGGTGGATTCTTTTGGCTGCGCGCGCAGCCAACATTCTTTTGAGTATGCGTGCGCAACTGGCGACACAGTGGGACACATTACAAATGTGATTATAGTATAGATGTGGGCTTATGCTTTTCATTTTTTACTGGGCTATATGAATAAACTTAAATTTTGGTAGTTTATTTCTCCGGGCTAACCGACAGACTGCTTGAAGTTGCGTCTGTGTAATTTGAGGTCTGGTGTTGTAGGCAGAGGGAAACGCATGCTTTTACTTGCTGCGCAGTTTCCTTTTCTCTGCCGGTCATGTGACTTCCCTCTTCTGTCGCATATCACGGAGCAGAGCAGCATCACTGAAATTAGTCTCTTCTGTGTTGGTCTGCTGTATGATCGTTCAGGAGACTTTTGGCAGCCAAAAATTGTGAATAAATGTTACGGTAGGGCACCTCAGTCTGTCTGAGGTATAGAGGATCTGATTGGAATTTCTTGTTATTAAAAAAATTTTATAACGTTACTTGGCTGTGGTATAAGAAATCTCTTAAATTGACAGTAGTATTTAAAATATTTCTGTAATTTGGGGAAATTTTTATCTTGTATTATGGACATGGATCAAGACTCTGTGTCTTTTGACAAATGTTTGTTATGCCTAGAGGAACATATTGTTTTACCTATGCAATTCTGTACTGCATGCTTAGCTAGAACTCTTCAATTTAAAGATATATGCTCAAACATCCCAAGCCTCATTGTCGTCACATATAGATTTTGCTGCACAGATATCTTCTGCGGTATCTGCGGTCTTATCTGCTTTTCCTGCATTAGGGAAAAGCAAGAAGAAAACTAAACATTTTTCAGAGTGTAAGGTGTCTGTTCCATCTGCTGCTACGCAGGTTGCCCTCCTTCATAAGTCTGATGGGGAGGATACCTCAGTAGCCTCTGAGGGTGAAATCTCAGATTCGGACAGTATAATTCCTTCATCTACTATTGAAGAAGTAAACTTCAGTTTTAAGCTTGAACACCTTTGTGTACTGTTAAAGGAGGTATTGGCTACTTTGGACGACTCTGACTCTTCTGTCGCTGTCAACCCTAAGAAATCTAGTAAGCGTAACAAATACTATGAGTTTCCTTCCTCTGTGGAAGTGTTTCCTGTTCCAGACCATGTGACGGAGATTATTTCACAGGAATGGGAGAAGTCAGGGATACATTTCTCCCCATCTCCAATTTTTAAAAAGATGTTTGCTGTTGCTGACTCCATTAAAGATTCATAGCGCATGGTGCCTAAAGTAGAAGGGGCTATTTCTAATCTGGCTAAGAGAACTACGATCCCTATAGAGGATACTTGCTCTTTTAAGGATCCCATGGACAAGAAGCTGGAGGCTTATTTGAAAAAGATGTATGTTCATCAGGTTCTTCAATGGCAACCTGCATTTTGTATTGCCACAGTAGCAAGTGCTGCATCTTATTTGTGTGATGCCTTGTCTGAATCAATTTTAGTTGAGACTCTGTTCGAAGAGATTCAAGATAGAATTAAGGCTCTCAAATTAGCCAATTGCTTTATTTCTGATGCTAACATGCAAATTATTAGACTGGGAGCCAAGATGTCTAGCCCGCAGGGCTTTGTGGCTAAAATCTTGGTCAGCTGATGTTACCTCCAAGTCCAAACTTCTGGTGCTTCCTTACAAGGGTAAAACCTTGCTTGGACCTGGTCTGGCAGAAATAATTTTTGATATTACGGGTGGAAAAGGGTCTTTTCTACCACAAGACAAGAAGAACAGACCTAAAGGACATCAAAGTAATTTTCCCTTCTTTGTCAAGCATGCATATGAGATGTCCCAGATCCTTGGGCTGTGGAAATAGTATCTCAGGGTTACAAAATAGAATTCAAATCTTGCCCTCCCAGGGGCAGATTCCACCTCTCAAGATTATCTACAGACCAGGTAAAAAAGAGAGGCATTCTTGAACTGTGTTCAGGACCTTTTCTCCCTGGGAGTGATTGTTCCAGTTCCACTAAGGGAACAGGGTCTAGGTTTTTACTCAGATCTGTTTGTGTTTCCCAAAAAAGAGGGAACTTTTTGATCCATTTTAGATCTAAAGTGTCTTAACAAGTTTCTCAGGGTACCGTCCTTCAAAATGGAACCCATTTGTTTCATTCTTCCTTTGTTCCAAGAGGGTCAGTTCATGGCGACCATAGACCTGAAGGACACGTATCTTCATGTTCCCATCCACAAGGATCATCACAAGTTCCTGAGATTTGCCTTTCTAGACAAACACTCAGTTTGTGGCTCTTCCATTTGGCCTTGCCACAGCTCCTAGAATTTTCTCAAAAGTTCTGGGGGCTCTCTTGGCAGTGACCAGGTCTTAGGGCATTGCAGTGGCATCATACCTGGATGACATATTGGTTCAGGCACCATCTTTTCATCAAGCAAACTCTCATACAGAGATCTTGTTGTCTTTTCTATGTTCCCAGGGCTGGAATGTGAATCTGGAAAAAAGTTCCCTTGTTCCAGCTACAAGGGTGGTTTCCTTATGGACCATAATAGATTCCCTATCTATGAAAAATTTTCTGACTGAGGTCAGAAAATCCAAAATTCTCTCCTCTTGCCTCTCTCTACAGTCTACTGTTTGGCCATCAGTGGCTCAATGCATGGAGGTAATTAGTCTGATGGTTGCTTCCATGGACATCATTCCCTTTGCTCGATTTAATTTGCGAGCTCTGCAATTATGCATGCTCAGACAATGGAATGAAAACCATTCGGATCTGTCTCAGAGGATAGATCTAGACCAGTCGACAAGAAACTCTCTCCCGTGGTGGCTTTCTCAGGAGCATCTGTCTCAGGGCACATGCTTCCGGAAACCTTCCTGGGTGATCGTGACCACGAACGCCAGCCTGCTAGGCTGGGGAGCAGTCAGGGACTCGTTAAAGGCGCAGGGACTATGGATTCTGGAGGAGTCTGCTCTCACCATAAACATCTTGGAGTTGAGAGCGATTTACAATGCCCTGATGGCTTGGCCTCAGTTGTTCTTAGCCCGGTTTATCAGGTTCCAATCGGACAACATCACTTCAGTGGCTTACATCAACTTCCAGGTAGGAACTCAGAGTACCTTAGCCATGAAGGAAGTGTCTCGGATTATTCAGTGGACGGAAGCTCACAATTGTTGTCTATCTTCCATCCACATTCCAGGAGTGGACAACTGGGAGGCGGATTTTTTGAGCAGACAGACATTTCATTCCGGGTAGTGGGCTCTCCATCCAGAGGTGTTCTCCAGGTTAACCCTCAAGTGGGGGGTGCAGGAGTTGGATCTGATCGCATCTCGACAGAACGTCAAGCTTCCAAGGTATGGTTCAAGTTCAAGAGAGCCCCAGGCAGCTCTGATAGATGCTCTGGTGGTTCCTTGGAATTTCGATCTAGCATACCTGTTTCCTCCATTTGCGGTCCTTGCATGAATCATTGCTCGTATTAAACAGGAGAGAGTGTCGGTAAATCTAAATGCTTGGAGTAGGGTAAGGATTCCTAGAATTTTGTCCTTTCTTCAGTTCTCTAAAAGGTCAGATTTCTGCATTATCTAGTCTTTTACATAAGCGTCTGGCAGATGTGCCAGATGTCCAGTCTTTTTGTCAGGCCCTGGTCAGAATCAGGCCTGTGTTTAAACCTGTTGCTCCCCCTTGGAGCCTTAACCTTGGTCTTAAAGTTTTGCAGCAGGATCTGTTTGAGTCAATGCATTTCATAGATATTAAGTTGTTATCTTGGAAGGTTTTGTTTCTTATTGCTATCTCTTCTGCTCAGAGTTTCGGGACTCTCGGCTTTACAGTGTGATTTGCCTTACCTTATTTTTCATGCGGATAAGGCGGTTCTTCGTACTAAATTGGGGTTTCTCCCTAAAGTGGTTTCGGATAGAAATATTAATCAGGAAATTTTTGTTCCTTCTCTCTGTCCCAATCCTTCTCATAAAGAACATCTGTTGCACAGCTTGCTCTAAAATTCTACCTACAGACGACAGTCTTCTGCCCTGTTTGTTTGTTTCTCAGGAAAGTGTAAGGGTCAGAAGGCTACCATTACTTCTCTTTCTCTCTGGTTGAGAAGTATAATTCGCTTTGCTTATGAGACTGCTGATCAGCAGCCTCCTGAGAGAATTACAGCTCATTCCACCAGGGCTGTCTCCTCTTCTTGGGCTTTCAAAAATAAGGCTGCAACTTGGTCCACTCTGCATACTTTTTCCAAATTTTAAAAAATGTGATACTTTTGCCTCGGCCAAGGCCCCTTTTGGGAGAAAGGTTCTCCAAGCGGTGGTGCCTTCTGTTTAGGTCTGACTGTCTTGTTCTCCCTCTCTATTCATTCCGTGTCCTCTAGCTTGGGTATTGGTTCCCACTAGTAATTGGAATGACGTTTTGGACTCTCCATGTCTTAGGAAAGAAAACAAAATGTATGCTTACCTGAAAAAATTCTTTCTTTCCGGACATTGAGAGTCCACGACCCCATCCTTAATTAGACAGTTATTTTTTACTAAACCTCCGGCACCTCTACATCTTTGTGTTATTCTTTTTTCCATTTCCCTTCGGTCGAATGACTGGGGATTGTGGGTAGGGGAGTGACACTTAACAGCTTTGCTGTGGTGCTCTTTGCCTCCTCCTGCTGGCCAGGAGTGATATTCCCACTAGTAATTGGAATGACGTTGTGGACTCTCCATGTCCGGAAAGAAAGAAATTTATCAGGCAAGCATACATTTTGTTTTTTATTTTAAATAAATATTTTATATATATATATATATATATATATATATATATATATATATATATATATATATATATATATATATATATATATATATATATATAAAATTTGAAGATTGCAGCACCCTCACAAACTCTTCCCGACTCAGCAATAATCAGACCAGGGTGCATCAAGGATACAATAAATGAATAAAGAAATAAAGAAAATGCACTCTCTGGATTTAAAAGTTTAAATAAACTTTACTGTGTGACATTTTGAGGCTTTCACCTCCTCTGAGGAAGGGGTCACATAGTAAAGTTTATTTAAACTTTTAAATCCAGAGTGTGCAATTTCTTTATTCATATATATATATATATATATATATATATATATATATATATTTATACCTTTATAAATATAAATATATATATATATATTCATTCATATAGATAGCTAGGTATAGATATATATTTTACATTAACATTATCAGATATATATATATATATATATATATTTATTTAAAATGTAAAAGAAATTCTACATTTGAATATAAAATATGCGTAACACGCTTTGGGTTGCTTGCTTTTGGTCTAACGCCTAATATAATGCGCCTTAAGATAACTAATTATTTGCGTGTGCTAACCAGACACCGCATAAACCTAAAGTTTGCCAGCCAAAGCATGTTATGCGTATTTTGCATTCCAATGTTCTTCACATAGAAAAAAAAGTACTTTTTATTTTAATATACATTTCTATATATATCTGATAATGTTAATGTAAACTATATATCTATATGAATAGATATACAGTATAATATATAGAATTTTTTATTTAAAATAAAAATAACATTTTCCTGTATGTGAAGAACATTGGAATATTAATAAATCCTGTCGGCCCCAAGCTTTTTTCTTCTGCTCTCTCCATTAAAGTCTATGGGGAGAAGTTGGAGTGTTCGTGATATTCGAAGTCCTGATGTTAGAGTGCATTGGGTTTCACTCACACGCAAAAGTTTTACTTTCAACTTGTAATATGAGTGCTAACCCCTGCGCTCAAAATCTTTAATTCTGGCAGTGTTAAGGTTTGAGTGAAAGCTCTAAATAGCACACCACTTGTAATTTGGCCCAGTATTGGTGACTCGTAAGTGCTGCGGTGCTCACACTATGGAAGCCAGGAAATGGGCAAATTGCAAGTCAATGCGCTTCGGTAAAAACCTTTTCAAGCTCTTACTCAAAGTGTGTCCAAACTCCATATATATTTGAAATGAGTGTATATTTTCAAAAATGCATTAAATTCACAAAGTAAAACATCAAATATGTGTTATAACGGATAAAAAATAGTGGGGTATGGACAACCACAACCACAGTAAATGTTTATAAATTATAATTTTAATAAATATTATTTAATAAAATATCAAATATACAAAAAGTACTTAAAATAAGTAGTTAAAATGCCATATACTGGTTGCTATATATAATAAAATGTAGGTGACCGGTCACATAATACTGGATTATCTTATCCTAAAATTGCTACAAATTGCAAGATGCAGATAATCCTATAATGTTCTTAAATAGCAAGAAAATAGCTAAAAAATAACTATTGCTTTAAATAGAAATTAATTTAAAACAGGTGGCAACAAATATAACAATATGTTAAAACTGGATACAATTAGGAAGTCCGTGATATACAATATCACTGTGCACTGAAACTTGAAAGATCAATCTTTGAAACGGTAAATAAATCCCTTATGGCAGATCTGACAGTGTGTCTTGCAGTCAGAACTCCCACTTTGCGGGTATAAGGGAAACGTGAGCTATATAACTAGAGGTCGTATAGTACCTTTCCAATATGCGGTTGTCTCAGTCTTGTGGTGTTAAAACACTTACTTTAGTCCTCAGATGTGCCTCCGTCTCTTACCAAGAGAATGAAGAAAATTTGATAATAGGAGTAAATTAGAAAGTTGCTTAAAATTGCATGCTCTATCTTAATCATGAAAGAAAAAATTTGGGTTCAGTGTCCCTTTAATTAGTTAGCACAACAGAGCTGGCTCTGGTCCGCCTAGAGATTACACTCACTGGACCAGAAAGAACATATATATATTTATATATATACTGTATATATATAGGAATATCTATTTAAAATACTTAGAACATATTCCCTATGTGAAGAACATTGGGATTTGAAACATTTGCAGTAAATACACACTATAACATTTTATTAAATAGGAATATTGCATAAATATGATTTTTCATGTTTTCAGGTATTTGACTGCAAAGGGCTCCTATGCACTTATATATATATCAGTGCTATACGCGCGCTTCTTCTTGTGCACAAAAAGCGGAGAAATGTTCCTTATCACTCATGCGCTACAGTTAGTGCGACACTCGTTATCTAGCCCAGTGCCTGCAGAAAGCTGATATCCAAAAACCCTTGTTACATTCTTTAGAAAGCATCTTGCAGGTAACTCATAGTTTGGCCTTTTTTTTTGCTTTCGCAAACTCATTGAGTACTGCTCTTGAAAGATCAACAAGTTGCTAGCGCTCAGTCCTGGCAAGCTTTAGAAAATCTTGCTTTGTTGGTCTCATTCTATAACTGTCTTCCTTCCTTCCTTCCTATTGCTTTTTCAGACATTCTGAAATGTAGAAGCAGTTGCTGTACATTTCAGTGTTAGCTGAATATATTGTGTAGACTTCTTGTTTTGATCATTTGAATAATATGATTATTATCTCTGGCACCTGCATAGTTTAGTGGCATTACACATCAATTTATAGGCGTAGGAATTACTGACAAGGGCAGCTCCGTCACATTCCAGCGTATAAATATTTTGTTTTACTGAAAGACCAAATACTTTCACAGCAAAAGAAAACTATGAGGAAATCAGTTCAGTTTGTAAACAACTTGTTGGACTTTACACACTCAGGAACAAGGTAAAGGTAGCTAATGACTAAAGTAAGTTCAAGAGTTAGAGTTGTGGAGATCTGGTGACTGATTAATGTAAATTATGATCTACAAGCACAAGATGTTTTTAATTAGTAGGTCAGTTAGGCTCCTCCCAAACTCTGTGCATACAAACTACAATGGTTAGTGGTGCCAGTGAATTGTTTTACGGTGATGATCTGCTAAAGCTAATTAGGGGCAGATATATAACATGTAAGAGTGCATTCCAAGTTCTTAGAATTAGAAATTGCTCAATTTTAATAGCTAAAATACGTGAAAAGGGGGCAAATAATTACTGAAAATACAATGCAAAATTGTTTCATTACACATACACATTTTATATACAAATCTCAAGGTGTCTATTATCCCTTTAATATGTTTTGCCTAGATTTAGAGTTCTGCGGTAGCCGTCAAAACCAGCGTTAAGGGCTCCTAACACTGTTTTTTACCGCCCGCTGGTATCAGCCAGGAAAGGGTCTAACGCTGAAGTAAGCATTAGAACTCTAACGACAAAACTCCAGCCGCAGAAAAAAGTCAGGAGTTAAGAGCTTTATGGGCTAACGCCGGTTTATAAAGCTCTTAACTACTGTGCTATAAAGTACACTAACACCCATAAACTACCTATGTACCCCTAAACCGAGGCCCTCCACATCGCCGCCACTCTAATAAATTTTTTTAACCCCTAATCTGCCGACCGGACACCGCTGCCACCTACATTATCCCTATGTACCCCTAATCTGCTGCCCCTAACACCGCCGACACCTACATAATATTTATTAACCCCTAATCTGCCCCCCCAACCTTACCTACACTTATTAACCCCTAATCTGCTGACCGGACCTCACTGCCACTATAATAAATGTATTAACCCCTAAACCGCCTCACTCCCGCCTCGCAAACCCTATAATAAATTTTATTAACCCCTAATCTGCCCTCACTAACATCGCCGACACCTAACTTCAAGTATTAACCCCTAATCTGCCGACCGGACCTCACCACTACTATAATAAATGTATTAACCCCTAAAGCTAAGTCTAACCCTAACCCTAACACCCCCCTAAATTAAATATAATTTAAATCTAACAAAATAAATTATTTCTTATTAAATAAATTAATCCTATTTAAAGCTAAATACTTACCTGTAAAATAAACCAGAATATAGCTACAATATAACAAATAATTATATTGTAGCTATTTTAGGATTTATATTTATTTTACAGGCAACTTTGTATTTATTTTAACTAGGTACAATAGCTATTAAACAGTTATTAACTTTTTAATAGCTACCTAGTTAAAATAATTACAAAATTACCTGTAAAATAAATCCTAACCTAAGTTACAATTAAACCTAACACTACACTAACAATTAATTAATTAAATAAACTACCTACAATTACCTACAATTAAATCAACTAAACCAAATTACAAAAAAACCCACTAAATTACAAAAACAAACAAACAAACACTAAATTACAAAAAATAAAAAAAGATTACAAGAATTTTAAACTAATTACACCTACTCTAAGCCCCCTAAAAAAATAACAAAGCCCCCAAAATAAAAAAATGCCCTACCCTAATCTAAAATAAAAAGTTAACAGCTCTATTACCTTACCAGCCCTTAAAAGGGCCTTTTGCGGGGCATGCCCCAAAGAAATCAGTTCTTTTGCCTGAAAAAAAAATACAATACCCCCCCCAACATTACGACCCACCACCCACATACCCCTAATCTAACCCAAACCCCCCTTAAAAAACCTAACACTAGGCCCCTGAAGATCTCCCTACCTTGTATTTACCTAGCCGGGTATCACCGATCCGCCCAGAAGAGGGTCCGAAGTCTTCATCCAATCCGGCAAGAAGAGGTCCTCCAGAGGGTCCGAAGTCTTCATCCTATCCGGCAAGAAGAGGTCATCCAGAGGGTCCAAAGTCATCATCCAGGCGGCATCTTCTATCTTCTTCCATCCGGAGCCGAGCGGGTCCATCTTGAAGCAGCCAACGCGGAGCCATCCTTCCACACCGGCGGACTAACGACGAATGAAGGTTCCTTTAAATGATGTCATCCAAGATGGCGTCCCTCGAATTCCGATTGGATGATAGGATTATATCAGCCAATCGGAATTAAGGTAGGAAAAATCTGATTGGCTGATTGAATCAGCCAATCAGATTCAAGTTCAATCCGATTAGCTGATTAAATCAGCCAATCAGATTGAGGTTGCATTCTATTGGCTGATCGGAACAGCCAATAGAATGCGAGCTCAATCTGATTGGCTGATCCAATCAGCCAATCGGATTGAACTTGAATCTGATTGGCTGATTCAGTCAGCCAATCAGATTTTTCCTACCTTAATTCCGATTGGCTGATAGAATCCTATCAGCCAATCAGAATTCGAGGGACGCCATCTTGGATGACGTCATTTAAAGGAACCTTCATTAGTCGTTAGTCCGTCGGTGAGGAAGTATGGCTCCGCGTCGGCTGCTTCAAGATGGACCCACTCCGCTCTGGATGGAAGAAGATAGAAGATGCCGCCTGGATGAAGACTTTGGACCCTCTGGAGGACCTCTTCTTGCTGCCTGGATGAAGACTTCGGACCCTCTGGAGGACCTCTTCTTGCCGGATTGGATGAAGACTTCGGACCCTCTTTTGGACGGATCGGTGATACCCGGCTGGGTGAAGACAAGGTAGGGAGATCTTCAGGGGCTTAGTGTTAGGTTTTTTAAGGGGGGTTTGGGTTAGATTAGGGGTATGTGGGTGGTGGGTTGTAATGTTGGGGGGGGTATTGTATGTTTTTTTTTCAGGCAAAAGAGCTGATTTCTTTGGGGCATGCCCCGCCAAAGGCCCTTTTAAGGGCTGGTAAGGTAATAGAGCTGTTAACTTTTTATTTTAGATTAGGGTAGGGCATTTTTTTATTTTGGGGGGCTTTGTTATTTTTTTAGGGGGCTTAGAGTAGGTGTAATTAGTTTAAAATTCTTGTAATCTTTTTTTATTTTTTTGTATTTTAGTGTTTGTTTTTTTTGTAATTTAGTGTTTGTTTGTTTTTTTATTTAGTTTAGTTAATTTAATTGTAGGTAATTGTAGGTAGTTAATTTAATCAATTTATTGATAGTGTAGTGTTAGGTTTAATTGTAACTTAGGTTAGGATTTATTTTACAGGTAATTTTGTAATTATTTTAACTAGGTAGCTATTAAATAGTTAATAACTATTTAATAGCTATTGTACCTAGTTAAAATAAATACAAAGTTGCCTGTAAAATTAATATAAATCATAAAATAGCGACAATATAATTATTCGTTATATTGTAGCTATATTAGGGTTTATTTTACAGGTAAGTATTTAGCTTTAAATATGATTAATTTATTTAATAAGAAATAATTTATTTTGTTAGATTTAAATTATATTTAACTTAGGGGGGTGTTAGGGTTAGGGTTAGACTTAGCTTTAGGGGTTAATACATTTATTATAGTAGTGGTGAGGTCCGGTCGGCAGATTAGGGGTTAATACTTGAAGTTAGGTGTCGGCGATGTTAGTGAGGGCAGATTAGGGGTTAATAAAATTTATTATAGGGTTTGCGAGGCGGGAGTGAGGTGGTTTAGGGGTTAATACATTTATTATAGTGGCGACAAGGTCCGGTCGGAAGATTAGGGGTTAATAAGTGTAGGTAAGGTAGCAGCGACGTTGGGGGGGGCAGATTAGGGGTTAATAAATATAATGTAGGTGTCAGCGACGTTGGGGGCAGCAGATTAGGGGTTCATAGGGATAATGTAGGTTGCAGCGGTGTACGGAGCGGCAGATTAGGGGTTAATAATAAAATGCAGGGGTTAGCGATATCGGGGGCGGCAGATTATGGGTTAATAAGTGTAAGGTTAGGGGTGTTTAGACTCGGGGTACATGTTAGGGTGTTAGGTGCAGACTTAGAGAGTGTTTCCCCATAGGAAACAATGGGGCTGCGTTAGGAGCTGAACGCTGCTTTTTTGCAGGTGTTAGGTTTTTTTTCAGCTCAAACTGCCCCATTGTTTCCTATGTGGGAATCGTGTACGAGCATGTTTTGCCAGCTTACCGCTACCGTAAGCAACGCTGGTATTGAGAGTTGAAGTGGCGGTAAATTATGCTCTACGCTCCCTTTTTGGAGCCTAACGTAGCCCTTCAGAGAACTCTAAATACCAGCGTTATTTAAAAGGTGCGGGGGGAAAAAACACGCGTAGCTAACGCACCCCTTTGGTCGCAAAACTCTAAATCTAGCCGTAAGTTTTTATGTTTTAGTGGGAAGCAGCTCCATTAAGTTGTGGTGCCCTCCATGTGCAGGTATGATTGTTGTGAGATAGGAGGTTGGATACAGTAATGCTACCAGAATATATTCACCACAAGCCTACTCTGTGTAACCTCACAGGTCAAAAAACCCTAAAGATGTCTTTTACTGGCAGCAGTAATATATCAGTAACTATAATGAGCACTGGGACATGTAGTACACACTGAGCAGTAGGCAAGCAGCCACCATTTTCAATAACTTCCATGTTATCTGTTCCTTTTGGCTGATTATCAAGCTGCTGTGCTCTGCATGTGCAGATGGTAGCTTCTTTTAGCCAACCGGAAAAAGGATGTGTGACAGAAATAGGTAGACTTCCTCTATCTGTGGAAGCTCACTTCTATCAATGACCTCTACATCATCCATTCCCTAAACCTTCTATCTGTCACAGAAACCAGGCTCTCTCATTTAGATACAGCCTCCTCTGTGGCATTGTCATATGGGGTCTCCAGGAGGTGGTGTAGGCATTTTACCATCCTCCCGCTACACCTTTCTACAAATAGACCTCATCTCTTCCCTTACATTTTCTTCTTTCAAAACCCAAATGGTTTGCTTATTCTCTCACTTACCTTCACACTACATTCCACAGAAGCAATAAGTCATTGGATCTGCAGTATCTCTTAAACTCTCTCAAACCTTTGCTCTCTTCCATATTCTCCTTTTCCTGTCTTGACCAATCTTTCTGTCACTACACTCTTTATTGGTCCTGAACAATTTGGCGCCTCCTACCATAGCTTGCAAATCACGCACACATTCTCAGCCCTGGCATACTCCTCTGTCACACTACCTACGCTAATATTCCCACACTACTAAGCAACAATAGAGAAAGTTTCACAGACAAATTCTGTAGGGAAAAAGCGCTCTCCTTCATTCAGTAGTTTGCGGCACAATGGAGAGTGGGTGTAGCAATATTCTTCAGGTGCTGGGTGTTCAGTGCTGCAGCAGGTGTGTCTACTCCACACACAATCAAATAACAGATATCCAAAAAGTTGTGCGCACTGGCATTTGACAAAGGAAAGTTCACAAAAGTTACACGTCTTCAAAATGTATTATCCTAGGTTAGGAACATAAGAGGTGAAGCTCCATCTAAAAACAAATACAGGTAAGTGCAGTCTAGATCTGATGCAGTGACCAAGTGCGCATGCGCACGAAACGCATCTGCGTCAGATCTAGACCGCACTTACCTGTGTTTGTTTTTAGATGGAGCTTCACCTCTTATGTTCTTAACCTTGGATAATACATTTTGAAGATTTTCAACAATAGAGAAAGTTTTGCTGTTCAGCTGATTTTCTTCACTTTAGTTCATTATAAACTCCTGCTATTCTGCCCTTAACCTCTCTAAGTAGGATTACTTCTCTACTCTTATCTCTACTCTTTCTTCAAACTCACACAGCTTGTTCTCCACTTCCCATACCCTTCGCCACTCAACCCCATTTCCTAATACCAGCACTTCTCTCTCAGCTAAATAGTTTGTAAACCACTTTAACAACAAAATAGATTCCATTAGAAATGAAATAATCTCTATACACATATCCAGCCGCCTCAAATGAAAACATCCAAAACCCACATAGCCACAAATTGTGCTCTTTTTGTCCCTGCTACTGAGGATAAAGTTTCTGTCTTTATATTATCATTCCACCTTTATATATCTCCCCTCCATCCCCTCACAACTCCTGACCTCCCTCTCTTCTATTCATACTCAAATCCTCACACATATCTTTAATCTCTCCCTCAGCACTGGTATATTTCCCTCTTCCCTTAAACATGCACTAGTCACACCTATCCTCAAAAATCCTTCTATCAATCCAACCTCCCCCTCCTACTACCACCCTAATACCACACTCCCTCAAAATGTCTATAACATTTACTCCCATTAACCTCCCTCCTTGATCCTTTGCAATCTGGATTTTGCCCCCAACACTTATCAGAGAAGGGTTGCTCCAAACCCTATAATCCTTTGGCATTTGTGACACAGCCCTTTGAGGGTTCTCCTCCTACCGGTTTAACCATACCTTTAATATATCCTTCTCTAGTACAAGTTCAGAGTCCCTCTCACTATAGAAGTAGTCCTTCGAGTTTTGAGGGTACTATGAACTGTATAGGAATCATGAACTGTATAGGGTACTATGAACTGCTTGTGAACTGCTTGTGAAATGCTGCCCCCTGCAGATTCGCAGCCAATCGTATTCTTAAGACCGCTGCTTCTTAACTCCTGTTTCTGGCAAGCCTGAAGGTTTTGCGCGGATACAGGGGTATACGGCCCCATTTGGGCTGTGATAAAGCAGCCCCAAAGACTCTACTATTCAGGGATGCATACAATGTATGCTAGACTTTTTTTAACTTCAGTTCATCGCCTCTTTTGTCACACCCTTTCAGTCCCTTAGCATGTAATCCTGCAAGTTCAGCTGTCCTGTAGATCACTTTCATCTAAGGGAATCTACATCAGTGCAGTTCTTGGCAGGGCCCTTTACCTATTTGCTTCTTATAAATGCTACCTTCACATATCATACTTATAGCTTTGGGTGCGTGATCAATATTGCAAGACGCTAAGATTAGCATGCAATCCGGTCCATGGTAAAACTGAATAACCAGAGAATATTTAGTGCATCCTATACTTTCAGTAGTTTGTGTTGGGGTGTAGCGGTTTAGGGGGTTAATAGTTTAGTGGGGTAGTTTGCTAAATATAGCCACCAATCAGCAAGGGCTATCCAGGGTGCTGAACCAAAAGTGGGCTGGCTCGTAAGCGTTCATTCCTGCTTTTTCAAAAAAAGATACTAAGAGAACAAAGAAAAATTGATAATAGGAGTTAATTAGAAAGCAGCTTATAATTGCATGCTTTATCTGAACCATGAAAGAAAAACATTGGGTTTAGTATCCCTCTAATATGATGCAGAATTTTGCATTAAATTGATTTAACTTGTGCTCTTTGACTATGATATAGCTTCTGACTGGTCTGCACCGTGCTATACGCATCTGTGAATCTTTTTTGAAAATGTATTAATTTATTCTCCAGCAATTAAGTATATATACTCTACACTTACCTCAGGTTACAATTTGTTTTTCCTTTAAACATTGCAGGGACATTAGTACACTTTTGATTTTACTAATAAAGAATTGCATTCTAAAAATATTTTGGAAAATGCCAGATTTTACAGGGACATTTGATGGACACATATATATAATTATATTTGCCAATGTCAAGTGATACAGGAGGGTCATGCTCTGACAAATTTACAATCTAATGCTAAGGAAGTTTGTAATATACATTTAATTAAAAAAGCCTCTCTCTAACCTTTCTTTTTTTTACTTTGAAAACAGCACAATCTCAGGAGCATATGCAGCTGCTGGATGGTGCGTACGTTTTGTGCTTGAGCGTTAATTGCGCTAGAAGTAAGCTTTTTACACTCGTCGGGTTGCACTTGTATTATGAGTTGAAAGTAAATTGTTTTCGCTCACGCGCTAACCCAACGAGCGCAAAAACCTGAACTTTCAATATTGCGTGCCCGTTCACGTATTCCCCCATAGAAGTCAATGGAGAAAAAAGGTGAGAAAAAAACACCCCAGTCTTGAGCAAACAACATCACATATTGTCATGTGCGCTAACCCCACATGAAAATATAACTATTTCACATTCCAATGTTCTTCACATACAAGAATATGTTCTGTTTATTCATAAATACATATTCTACATATAGCTGATGTTTTTTTTGTATAGACATATACAGTAAATGCATAGTTAAAGCCTTTATTACATTTATATATTTCATAAATATGTTTTTACATGTTTTCATCTACTTAACTACAAAGGAGACTATGCACTTTTATATATATATATATATATATATATATATATATATATATATATATATATATATATATATATACATACATATGAATTTATGTGTTTATATGTGAATATATGTCTGTAAATACATATATACACATATAAATACATATATATAAATATATATATATATATATATATATATACATACATACATATACATCTTTATACATGTCTATGTATGTATCTTTCCCTGCCTTGAGACCTCATGTATTTGAGCCCTTATAACGTTTGTGTACAATTTATTTTTGTAATAATGTTTATGAGATAGTGTTATTATGAGTGTAAATGTACTCTGTAATGTATTTTCAATTTGTTTTGGGCAGTGTTTTTGTTTCGCGAAACAGTTAACCAGAGCTCTGAAGTCGTAGAAATCAGTCTAGTGTAATTGGCAATTGTGGCCAAGCTATCGCGTTTGCTTTCAAATCGTAATGCGAGCAATAAGCCCATTGAGCACAAACATCCGCGATGAACCCCGATCGTACTTGTAATTTGGCCCATTATATTAAAACCATTAAAAATAAGTAGCTATTTTTAATTAGAAGCTTTTACTTTCAGCACAGAAATATTCACTAAAGGATATAAACCAAAATGTTTTCTTTCATGATTCAGAAAGAACATACAATTTTAAGCAACTTTCCAATTTACTTCTATTATCAAATTTCATTCTCTTGGTATCCTTGGTTGAAGGAGCAGCAATGCAGTACTGGGAGCTAGCTGAACATATCCGTAAGCCAATAAAAAGAGGCATATATGTGCAGCCACCAATCAGCAGCTAGCTCCCAGCAGTGCATTGCTGCTCCTGAGCCTACCTAGGTATGCTTTTCAACAAAAGATACCAAGAGAACAAACCAAATTAGACATTTCGGTTAATTGGAAAGTTGTTTAAAATTGCTTGCTCTATCTGAGTCATGAAAGTTTCATTTTGCCTCTACTGTCCCTTTGAAAAATTCCAATATATACTTTCTTTATTCTTTTCATTTAAAGAACAGGGTTTTTTTTATCATTTAATTTAATTTAATAAATTAAAAAGCTAAATTATCTCTTTATATTCCAAATCTAACATTTGTGTCATAGCTCCATTCTTCTTCAGTCCCGAAAACATAATTTATGTAAGAACTTACCTGATAAATTAATTTCTTTCATATTAGCAAGAGTCCATGAGCTAGTGACGTATGGGATATACATTCCTACCAGGAGGGGCAAAGTTTCCCAAACCTCAAAATGCCTACAAATACACCCCTCACCACACCCACAAATCAGTTTAACGAATAGCCAAGAAGTGGGGTGATAAGAAAAAGTGCGAAAGCATAAAAAAAATAAGGAATTGGAATAATTGTGCTTTATACAAAAAAATCATAACCACCACAAAAAAGGGTGGGCCTCATGGACTCTTGCTAATATGAAAGAAATTAAGTTTTCAGGTAAGTTCTTACATAAATTATGTTTTCTTTCATGTAACTAGCAAGAGTCCATGAGCTAGTGACGTATGGGATAATGACTACCCAAGATGTGGATCTTTCCACGCAAGAGTCACTAGAGAGGGAGGGATAAAATAAAGACAGCCAATTCCGCTGAAAAATAATCCACACCCAAAATAAAGATTAAATGAAAAAAACTGAAATTATAAGCAGAAGATTCAAACTGAAACAGCTGCCTGAAGTACTTTTCTACCAAAAACAGCTTCAGAAGAAGAAAACACATCAAAATGGTAGAATTTAGTAAAAGTATGCAAAGAAGACCAAGTTGCTGCTTTGCAAATCTGATCAACCGAAGCATCATTCCTAAACGCCCAGGAAGTAGAAACTGACCTAGTAGAATGAGCTGTAATCCTTTGAGGCAGAGTTTTACCTGACTCGACATAAGCATGATGAATTAAAGATTTCAACCAAGATGCAAAAGAAATGGCAGAGGCCTTCTGACCTTTCCTAGAACCAGAAAAGATAACAAATAGACTAGAAGTCTTTCGGAAATTCTTAGTAGCTTCAACATAATATTTCAAAGCTCTAACTACATCCAAAGAATGCAATGATCTCTCCTTAGAATTCTTAGGATTAGGACACAATGAAGGAACCACAATTTCTCTACTAATGTTGTTAGAATTCACAACCTTAGGTAAAAATGTAAAAGAAGTTCGCAACACCGCCTTATCCTGATGAAAAATCAGAAAAGGAGACTCACAAGAAAGAGCAGATAATTCAGAAACTCGTCTGGCAGAAGAGATGGCCAAAAGGAACAAAACTTTCCAAGAAAGTAATTTGATGTCCAATGAATGCATAGGTTCAAACGGAGGAGCTTGAAGAGCCCCCAGAACCAAATTCAAACTCCAAGGAGGAGAAATTGACTTAATGACAGGTTTTATACGAACCAAAGCTTGTACAAAACAATGAATATCAGGAAGATTAGCAATCTTTCTGTGAAAAAGAACAGAAAGAGCAGAGATTTGTCCTTTCAAGGAACTTGCAGACAAACCTTTATCCAAACCATCCTGAAGAAACTGTAAAATTCTCGGAATTCTAAAAGAATGCCAGGAAAAATGATGAGAAAGACACCAAGAAATATAAGTCTTCCAGACTCTATAATATATCTCCCTAGATACAGATTTACGAGCCTGTAACATAGTATTAATCACAGAGTCAGAGAAACCTCTTTGACTAAGAATCAAGCGTTCAATCTCCATACCTTTAAATTTAAGGATTTGAGATCCTGATGGAAAAAAGGACCTTGCGACAAAAGGTCTGGTCTTAATGGAAGAGTCCACGGTTGGCAAGAGGCCACCGGGACAAGATCCGCATACCAAAACCTGTGAGGCCATGCTGGAGCTACCAGCAGAACAAACGAGCATTCCTTCAGAATCTTGGAGATTACTCTTGGAAGAAGAACTAGAGGCGGAAAGATATAGGCAGGATGATACTTCCAAGGAAGTGACAATGCATCCACTGCTTCCGCTTGAGGATCCCTGGATCTGGACAGATACCTGGGAAGTTTCTTGTTTAGATGAGAGGCCATCAGATCTATTTCTGGAAGTCCCCACATTTGAACAATCTGAAGAAAAACCTCTGGGTGAAGAGACCATTCGCCCGGATGTAACGTTTGGCGGCTGAGATAATCCGCTTCCCAATTGTCTATACCTGGGATATGAACCGCAGAAACTAGACAGGAGCTGGATTCCGCCCATACCAGAATTCGAGATACTTCCTTCATAGCCAGAGGACTGTGAGTCCCTCCTTGATGATTGATGTATGCCACAGCTGTGACATTGTCTGTCTGAAAACAAATGAACGATTCTCTCTTTTTAGAAGAGGCCATGACTGAAGAGCTCTGAAAATTGCACAGAGTTCCAAAATATTGATCGGTAATCTCACCTCCTGAGATTCCCAAACCCCTTGTTCTGTCAGAGACCCCCAAACAGCTCCCCAACCTGTCAGACTTGCATCTGTTGAAATTACAGTCCAGGTCGGAAGAACAAAAGAAGCCCCCTGAACTAAACGATGGTGATCTGTCCACCACATCAGAGAGTGTCGTACAATCGGTGTTAAAGATATTAATTGAGATATCTTTGTGTAATCCCTGCACCACTGGTTCAGCATACAGAGCTGAAGAGGTCGCATGTGAAAACGAGCAAAGGGGATCGCGTCCGATGCTGCAGTCATAAGACCTAGAATTTCCATGCATAAAGCTACCGAAGGGAATGATCGTGACTGAAGGTTTCGACAAGCTGATATCAATTTTAGACGTCTCTTGTCCGTTAGTGACAGAGTCATGGACACTGAATCTATCTGGAAACCTAAAAAGGTTACCCTTGTCTGAGGAATCAATGAACTTTTTGGTAAATTGATCCTCCAACCATGATCTTGAAGAAACAATACAAGTCGATTCGTATGAGATTCTGCTAAATGTGAAGACTGAGCAAGTACCAAGATATCGTCCAAATAAGGAAATACCACAATACCCTTTTCTCTGATTACAGACAGAAGGGCACCGAGAACCTTTGTAAAAATTCTTGGAGCTGTAGCTAGGCCAAACGGTAGAGCCACAAACTGGTAATGCTTGTCTAGGAAAGAGAATCTCAGAAACTGAAAGTGATCTGGATGAATCGGAATATGCAGATATGCATCCTGTAAATCTATTGTGGACATATAATGCTCTTGCTGAACAAAAGGCAGGATAGTCCTTATAGTTACCATCTTGAATGTTGGTATCCTTACATAACGATTCAATATTTTTAGATCCAGAACTGGTCTGAAGGAATTCTCCTTCTTTGGTACAATGAAGAGATTTGAATAAAACCCCAGTCCCTGTTCCAGAACTGGAACTGGCATAATTACTCCAGCCAACTCTAGATCTGAAACACATTTCAGAAATGCTTGAGCCTTCGCTGGGTTTACTGGGACACGGGAAAGAAAAAATCTCTTTGCAGGAGGCCTTATCTTGAAGCCAATTCTGTACCCTTCTGAAACAATGTTCTGAATCCAAAGATTGTGAACGGAATTGATCCAAATTTCTTAGAAAAAACGTAATCTGCCCCCTACCAGCTGAGCTGGAATGAGGGCCGCACCTTCATGTGGACTTGGGAGCTGGTTTTGGTTTTCTAAAAGGCTTGGATTTATTCCAGACTGGAGATGGTTTCCAAACTGATACCGCTCCTGAGGATGAAGGATCAGGCTTTTGTTCCTTGTTGTGACAAAAGGAACGAAAACGATTATTAGACCTAAATTTACCTTTAGATTTTTTATCCTGTGGTAAAAAAGTTCCTTTCCCTCCAGTAACAGTTGAGATAATAGAATCCAACTGAGAACCAAATAATTTATTACCCTGGAAAGAAAGGAAAAGCAGAGTAGACTTAGAAGACATATCAGCATTCCAAGTTTTAAGCCATAAAGCTCTTCTAGCTAAGATAGCTAGAGACATATACCTGACATCAACTCTAATGATATCAAAGATGGCATCACAAATAAAATTATTAGCATGTTGAAGAAGAAGAATAATGCTATGAGAATTATGATCTGTTACTTGTTGTGCTAAAGCTTCTAACCAAAAAGTTGAAGCTGCAGCAACATCCGCTAAAGATATAGCAGGTCTAAGAAGATCACCTGAACACAAGTAAGCTTTTCTTAGAAAGGATTCAATTTTCCTATCTAAAGGATCCTTAAAGGAAGTACCATCTGCCGTAGGAATAGTAGTACGCTTAGCAAGAGTAGAGACAGCCCCATCAACCTTAGGGATTTTGTCCCAAAATTCTAATCTGTCAGATGGCACAGGATATAATTGCTTAAAACGTTTAGAAGGAGTAAAAGAATTACCCAAATTATTCCATTCCCTGGAAATTACTTCAGAAATAGCACCAGGGACAGGAAATACTTCTGGAATAACTACAGGAGATTTAAAAACCTTATCTTAACGTTTAGATTTAGTATCAAGAGGACTAGAATCCTCAATTTCTAATGCAATTAGGACTTCTTTAAGTAAAGAACGAATAAATTCCATTTTAAATAAATATGAAGATTTATCAGCATCAACCTCTGAGACAGAATCCTCTGAATCAGAAGAACCAATATCAGTATCAGAATGATGATGTTCATTTAAAAATTCATCTGAAAAATGAGAAGTTTTAAAAGACTTTTTACGTTTACTAGAAGGAGGAATAACAGACATAGCCTTCTTAATGGATTTAGAAACAAAATCTCTTATGTTATCAGGAACACTCTGAATATTAGATGTTGATGGAACAGCAACAGGTAATGTAACAGTACTAAAGGAAATATTATCTGCATTAACAAGTTTGTCATGACAAACAGTACAAACAACAGCTGGAGGAACAGATACCAAAAGTTTACAGCAGATACACTTAGCTTTGGTAGCTCCAGCACCCGGCAGAGATTTTCCAGAAGTATCTTCTGACTCAGCTTCAACGTGGGACATCTTGCAATATGTAATAGAAAAAACAACATATAAAGGAAAATTGATCAAATTCCTTAAATGACAGTTTCAGAAATGGGAAAAAAATGCCAGTGAATAAGCTTCTAGCAACCAGAAGCAAAAAAATAATGAGACTTAAATAATGTGGAGACAAAAGTGACGCCCATATTTTTTAGCGCCAAAAAAGACGCCCACATTATTTGGCGCCTAAATGCTTTTGGCGCCAAAAATGACGCCACATCCGGAACGCCGACACTTTTGGCGCAAAACAACGTCAAAAATGACGCAACTTCCGGCGACACGTATGACGCCGGAAACAGAAAATAATTTTTGCGCCAAAAAAGTCCGCACCAAGAATGACGCAATAAAATGAAGCATTTTCATCCCCCGCGAGCCTAACAGCCCACAGGGAAAGTCAAATTTTTAAGGTAAGAAAAAAATGAATTAATCATATGCATTATCCAAAATATGAAACTGACTGTCTGAAATAAGGAATGTTGAACATCCTGAGTCAAGGCAAATAAATGTTTGAATACATATATTTAGAACTTTATATAAAGTGCCCAACCATAGCTTAGAGTGTCACAGAAAATAAGACTTACTTACCCCAGGACACTCATCTACATGTAGTAGAAAGCCAAACCAGTACTGAAACGAGAATCAGTAGAGGAAATGGTATATATAAGAGTATATCGTCGATCTGAAAAGGGAGGTAAGAGATGAATCTCTACGACCGATAACAGAGAACCAATGAAATAGACCCCGTAGAAGGAGATCACTGCATTCAAATAGGCAATACTCTCCTCACATCCCTCTGACATTCACTGCACGCTGAGAGGAAAACCAGGCTCCAACCTGCTGCGGAGCGCATATCAACGTAGAATCTAGCACAAACTTACTTCACCACCTCCATAGGAGGCAAAATTTGTGGGTGTGGTGAGGGGTGTATTTGTAGGCATTTTGAGGTTTGGGAAACTTTGCCCCTCCTGGTAGGAATGTATATCCCATACGTCACTAGCTCATGGACTCTTGCTAATTACATGAAAGAAATGGGTGTTTTAGATTCATAATTGTCTGGCAATTTGCAGGATTGCCAGAAACTGGAAGCTTTGTCTAATTGTCCCTCTTGCTTTTACCTTATGTCCTGGTTAAACAAGGAACTATGGAATCATGCAAATTCCATACTGGATTGGCCAGATTCCACCCAGTGTATTCAACTTCACCCAATCTCGTTATTTAATTATTCCATAATTAAACATCTCTATGCTGGGAGGTTAAATCTACTACTTTCAAAGCAAATTTTGATTTTTCAGAAGTGCATTGCCTGGGTTACATAATGAAAACAAAACAACTTTAGAGCACACGTTTCATACAAAAAAAACATTGGGTAATTAATTTCTGCCAAGTTAGGGCCAGATTGCAAGTGGAGCTCTAAATTTACACGATAATTAACCAGCCATTACAATTGGCTGGTTATTGCTACCGCAAGCTCGCCGTAGCAATTAGCATTCAGAAAATTAACCAGAGATCTGATCTCTGGTTCATTTTCTAAAAGTGCCCCAAATGCCCTCAAAGGTTTTTAATAAAAAACAATGGCACTAGGCAGTTTTTGTGGTCTAAAGTTGGTGGGAGTTGGGTGTTAGAAAAAGAAAACGGCTTAAAAAGTGCCTTTACATTGCGGTCTATGGGAACTGTGTGTTCCCAGTAAATATATATGTATATGACTATTTACATATATATGTATGTGTTATTTTTGTGTATATACACCCGATAACACATACATATATATGTATATAGTCATATACAGTTATATTTAAAAATATGTTTCTATCGCTGCGCTACTTACCCCTTCGCTGCGCGAGGTTCTCATGCTGTCTCTGACGGCCTCAGAACGAGGCTCCCATTGGAGATATACAGTATGTCTTAATATGTGTATGGGTATATATATATATATATATATATATATATATATATATATATATATATAAATCTCTATTTTAAAGCCCTTCGCAGTCTTTTTTTTCTAATACCTGAGACCTCTTATGTCTGAGCCCTTATAACTTTTGATTGAAATTTTTTAGTTAAATATTTTTTTATTGGATATTATTATTATACTTTATTTATAAAGTGCCAACATATTCTGCAGCGCTGTCCATGGATACAATTCATTTTAATAAAACAATGATATAAAACTTGTAAAAGACAGGACAAAATTTACAAACACATACAGGAGGAATTGAGGGCCCTATTCCTGTGGGAACTTAGTGTTATTATGAATGTAACTGTACTTTTAAATGTATTTTTATGTGTTTTGTGCAACTTTTTATTTGAGCGTAACAGTTAACCAAGTTGTGATATCCTAACGCACATTAAATTCAATTTGCTAAGGTGAGCGTGTTTACTTTCAACTTGTAATACGCATGCTATTCTCGATGCACGCAAACACCAGCGATAAACCCCTTATCGCTCGTGCGCAACAGTTAATGCACCACTCGTAATCTGGCTCTTAATAGGCTGCTGCTGCCATGATTCCTTTAAGGAGGTCCTGCTTTAATATTAGTTTTCATGGATTTCCCCAAAAGAGTTAAAACAGGGCACAGTGAGCAAACCAAATTGCTTCTGTGATATAAACTTTGTATTTTTATTCATGACCTTTTGGACATATCCATGTGCTTAAGAAGTGTTCAGTTTTGTATGTCTTTAACCTATTTAAACTGGGCTATCAAGTAGTTGGTTACTAGCTAGATGATATCCCCTGGGCTGCAGATCCTTGGGGCCTACATTTATGAGCAGTATTACAAACTCTGTTGAAGTAGTTTGAGGGCAATATATCTGCAGAGAAACCCAAGGATGCCTGTACATGCTTCTACTAGAACAGACCCTGACTATACTAGATGATGAGAGATGCAAGAAAAGTAACCAAAGTCATACACAGGTATGATGTAATGATTTATTTAGACTAATTTGACAGTTAGAATATAGGGCAATTGATTAGATTAAATGATAATTAGATTTCTAGCTCAATAACATAGCTCGGATAATGAATCAGCAATGTACACAATAATAGGTTATTGATACTGTAGAGCACCAGTAATAAGTACCATGTACAGTCTGGCCCTGGTGTGATGTTTGAAACGTTAAACAGCAATTTTTATAAGATTCCAAAAATTAAGAAGCAGATATATAATATATATTCCTGAAAACAGTGACAAAAATATATTATGTTAAGCAACACCAGCTTAAAGGAATATGGAACTGAAAACTAAACTTTCATGGTTCAGATAGAGCATTTAATTTAAGAGACTATTATTTTCTTCTACTATCAAATTCACTTAGCTCTCTTGGTATTCTTTGTTGAAAAGTATTCCAAGGTAGGCTCAGGAGCACTACTGGAATCTGGTGATTGGTGGCTACATACATATGCCTCTTGTTATTGGCTCACCAGATGTGTTCAGGTAAGTGACACCAACGTGTGCTCTAGAGCTGATTTTAGCTATAGTTATATGCAAGCAGTAGCACAGTTATAAAGGGCTAGATTACAAGTGAAGAGCTAATTTAACGTGCGCCAATAAATGGGCAAATGTGCCCTTTTACAGGCGCACGTTAAATAACCAGCCATTACAATTGGCTGTTTAATGCTACCATGAGCTTGCAGTCGCAAAATTCAATTGACCAGAGGTTAAGTTGACAGTTCCTTTGTTAAGAAAAAAATATGAGCATCTTTTTAAAAATCAATAAC
Organism: Bombina bombina; assembly: GCF_027579735.1. Taxonomy (NCBI): domain Eukaryota; kingdom Metazoa; phylum Chordata; class Amphibia; order Anura; family Bombinatoridae; genus Bombina; species Bombina bombina. Next base: position 607,519,606 of record NC_069499.1, on the reverse strand, counting down.
TCCACGAAGAAGTTATAAGGGGTTAAAGTAAGGCACTGAAAAGAGCCTTTACATTGCAGTCTATGGGAACTGTGTGTTCCCAGTAAATATATATGTATATGATTATATACATATATATATATTTATGTGCTAATACATGTACATAAACATATAAACACATAAATATATGTATATATTCATATACAAAAAATAGCCTGGATGGCGCTGATATATAAAAATATAATTAATAGATAGATATATTATAATAATAGCTTCAATATATGTGTATATAACCAATATGTATATATGTATTGATTCACATATATACAGACACTATTAGAGCAATAAAAGGAACAATGCGTGTATAATAAAAGAATCAGAGCAAACAAAGTTCATGCAGAATCTTAGATGATGTAGACTGGTGTGGGATCTTCTCATATATAACCCCCACTCAGATGTGCACTTACTTCAGTAACCCTCAATCATATGAGGTAAGGATGATTTGTGTCAGCGAAAAAAAATGGCACCTCCTGGAGTATGGAAACTGGATCACCGGAGCAGTATATCCCCCTGATGTCAGTCGTGATAAACTCTGTATTTGCACTCAGAAGAGGAAGAAGGGATTTTTATTCATATACAGCCCTTTGAAACGCGTAAGGTCCGGTACTTTACGGCACTGTACCTGCCTGGTAATATCTTATGAACTTTACTGAACTGAACTCTGATCTGTATGAATTGTATTTATATACATGGAGGACTCTGCTTTGAATAGAAAGTGAAGTGTACCGTTTATATTTTATATGCCTGTTTGATACCTCATATATTGAGGTTTGCACATGTGAGTGGTATTCCACTAGCTTTTAGGATATTTTATTTAATATTAAAGTATACAGTGTTGCACTATGAATTCTTTTCTGGTTCTTTTCCCTGCATATCTATGATTGGGAGTTTCATCTGAACCAATACACAAGCTGTCAGGGCCGCCATCAGGGGGTGACAGGGGTGACTCCTGTCAGGGGCCCAGTGGGCCAGGGGGGCCCCATGAGGCAAGAACTAAAAAAAAAAAAAAAAAAAAAAATTTTTTTTTAAATTTTGGCAGCCACCAGTGGGTACTACAGCAGAGTACTAATTGAGCATGGGAAATGTTTTTACAAGGAATAAAGTATTAGCATTTGAGAGGATTTCTGAGTGTGCACTAAACCACTATGCACAGTGTGAGACAGACTTGGCACTTTGTTTGTACAGTGTGTGCCTGATTCAGACGGCAGATCACTTTCATTTGCAGAGAGGGTAGGACTTATTTAGCAAATGTTTTTTATTTCTTTGTGCAATTTCGGATTGTAACTTCAGTGTGGTAGTAGTTGTATGGTGGGGCCAGGGGTCTATAAAAACAATTTTTTTTAGCAGCAGTGTATTTATGATTATTTGACAATGCTGTAGAAATTCTATATTTAAAACCATGCAGAAATGTTTACCATGCATGTCACACAATGTTGATTTAGGGGATGCAAGGTGCATCAATGTTGCCTCCTGTGGGTGTTTCTGTGGGTGTCTTTGTGCTTTGGTTTGTGTCTCTGTGTGTATGTATTTTTTTTTCTGTGGGTCTCTCTGTGAGGGTGGGTGTGTATGTCTTTGTGCATTTTCTTTGGATGTCTGTGAGGGTGTGTGCATATGTCTTTGAGCTTTTTCTATGGGTGTCTCTGTGAGGGTGTGTGTATGTTTGTCTTTGTGTATTTTCTCTGGATGCCTCTGTGAGGGTGGGTGTGTATGTCTGTGTTTTCTGTGGATGTCTCTGTGAGGGTGTGTATGTATGTATGTCTGTGTTTTCTGTGGATGTCTCTGTGAGGGTGTGTGTTTTCTCTGGATATCTCAGTGAGGGTGTGTGTATGTATGTCTTTCTGTGTTTTATGTGGTTGTCTCTCTGTGTGTGTATGTCTTTGTGTGTTTTCTGTGAGTTTCTCTGTGTGTGTGTGTGTCTTTGTGTGTTTTCTGAGGCTGTCTCTGTCAGTGTTTCCTTGGGTGTATGTGCAAGTTTGAGTTTGTGTGTGTGTGTCCATTGTCTGTTCCTTTTTAGGACATTTTGACCTTACTACTGATTATTCACATATTTCAATCCATCATTTAACCTTTAAATTATTGTTTAGGCAGTTCAGGGCCCTTCCTTTCAGCCACTGCATGCTGTTGTCATCATTTAGTTGGCATCTTCCTTTACAAAAAGATAATCGGAACTCCATATTTTGTTTTCTAAATCTCCTTTTTTTTTACAAAACTTTAGTCTACCTCATTATTTGTCAGGTCAATGGAAACAAGTGCTGAGCGTCTGTTTGGGTGTCTGTGTCTGAGTGTGTTTCTTTGCGTATCTGCTAGAGTGTCTATATGTGAATCCTTATGTGTGAGTGTGTGTTTCAATGTATGAGTGTGTCTGTGTGTTTGTATGCTACTACCTTTACAACATTTCCAAGTTTAAATAGACACTTAAGAATAAAGTGCAAATACGTTTTAGTAACTTGGTCAAAAATTGCACCTGTCAAGGGGGGGGGGGCCTGATCAATGGTTAAGTCAGGGGCCCCAAAATTCCTAGTGGCGGCCCTGCAAGCTGTCAAGTAACACAGACGACTGGGTGCAAATACAGAGTTTATCACAACTGACATCAGGGGGATATACTGCTCCGGTGATCCAGTTTCCATACTCCAGGAGGTGCCATTTTTTTCGCTGACACAAATCATCCTTACCTCATATGATTGAGGGTTACTGAAGTAAGTGCACATCTGAGTGGGGGTTATATATGAGAAGATCCCACACCAGTCTACATCATCTAAGATTCTGCATGAACTTTGTTTGCTCTGATTCTTTTATTATACACGCATTGTTCCTTTTATTGATCTAATAGTGTCTGTATATATGTGAATACATATATACATATTGGTTATATACACATATATTGAAGCTTTTATTATAATATATCTATCTATTAATTATATTTTTATATATGAGCGCCATCCAGGCTATTTTTTGTATCTACCTTTGTAAATAAGCCTGAGGGACTTATTTGTGTTTAACTTTCTGGATTGGCAGCTATATATAAGTATCAAACCACCTTGTAGAGAGTAATCTGTGAGAATATTTATTTAAGGTGGTCTGTGGTTTCTTTATCTTTTGAGATAGTGCTGGTAAGTCTTTCAGTTGATCTTTTTCTCTGACTGACTGTGAATATTTCTTTTTGTAGCCATATATTCATATACATATATGTTTTAAATTTGCTACCAACACTGCACGACTTACCCACTGCGCTGCAATAGGTTCTTTGCGGTGTCTGACGACATCATAACGAGGCTCCCATTGGACCCTATGGAAGCGTGCTCTCGTGAGCACAAAGCTTCCAGGCAATGCGAATGTGAGGTCGCGTTCACATTGCACTCAACTTGTAATACAGTGCACATTTGCGTGCGCCGGTATTACTGAGTGGAGAGCAAATATCTTGCTTGTGAAAGCACAATTTTGCGCTCCACTCATAATCTAGGCCAAAATGTTTTGACACATTAGAACATTTTCTTTTGCAATTCCCTTTTAGAGTAAGCTGTACTCTATATCATTATATTCCCAGAATACAATGCCTTTTTATACTTCTAGGTACCACATTGTCTGTAGCATGTGAGTTTTTGTAAGTTGGGTCTGTATTTTACTTTGTATCTGATATATGAGACAGGAGCTAAATATGGCACACGTGCAATGCCATTTTAGTCACTATATACCCTATGCCAGTGACCAAGCCACATCCCTCTCTTATTGAGTGTCAGTAATCAGTGCTATGGCCTCTTTTTGAGTATTCAGCTGGTGTAGAGTGTTAATGGATTCCATTTTTCATCCATTTTACATACTTCTTTGTTACGTTGTACAAAAATGGATATCTTCTAAGGTGTTAAGTGTTTCATTTTAATAATTATGAACTATAATTATTACTTTAATATATAACACTTGAGTGTTTAATATATTAATTTTTTATATATACATAGGTATCTTTATATGTAAAATAATAAACATAATTCTTAATCATTCATATGATTTTATTGAATTATGCGTTTAACATGTGTTTCACATTTTGATTTACCAGTTTGTAAGAATATCTTAACACTTTACATTTAGGAGTGGCTATTGAGAATTTTAGTAAATTAAAAGAGAGAGAGAGAGAGATGCATAAATGGCTGCATAGGTCAATCCACGTAAACTGTACACAAATTATGTTTTCTGCTTGAACGGGACAAAAAACAGCCTTCTGATGTCATAATTTGATGTATACAAAACCAAAATCCAACCATAATCACAGCATTCCAACATACCTCCCTAATATGCCATAATTAGCATGCTAAACATTCTCTTTTTATGTTTCTCTTTAATAACTGTTCCCCTTTCCGCTATGCAAGCCTAACACTTACCCAACCACACTCCATCACCAGTGCTCCCCGGTCAAGTAATAAAAACTATCATGGTTTCACCAGGGCACTCCTGGAATATGGAGGTGTGTCCTATGTCCTGAGACAACTTCCCCTATGTCCTGAGACAACTTCCTAATATCCTGGTAGAAAGGGAAGAGAGGCTGGTGAGAAGAATCATTGGGTGTAGTGTAGCACCTGCAGTCCTGTGGGAGAAAAAAAAGACTATGGAGTTCAGTCCCACAGAGTGCAATGCTAGAGAGAGAGGTCTCATAAGATGTAGAGAAATCTATGGGTGGAGTTACACCAAATGTCTGTAAGGCTGTGGAGAGAGAGTGCATGGGCAGTTTGGGCACCATGAGCTTTTACTGTTGCTAAAACAGAAAGAGTGATAGATTATCAAACACACAGAAGTTACTCCACTTTCCCAATGTTCAGTGCTGATGAAGTACATGGAGGATGAATCCTTCTCACTTTGCTGTAATCACCAGGATTAAAAGGTAGAAAGCTTAGGTTGACAGCAGATGTTTTGATCACCACAAAGGCTTTTAAGATGTTGTGTGTAGTGTAGTGATCACACCACTGTCTGGAAAGGAAGGAGAGGGGAGGAAGGAGGGTGTGAGGAACTGATGCTAATTACAAAGCAATGAATAAACACTGAGATGGCATTCACGTTTGTCAGACCTTTGTAGAGTAGGCTTGGTATGGTGTACTATTTGCCCCAGTAACAATTGCATTTAAGTCCGTAAGTAAACACATATGAAAGATTAGCATACACTATCGTCATGTATCATTGCACAAGCATTTCTAGCCCCCTGCACATTTGCCGCCAATCGGCCGCTAGCAGGGGGTGTAAATCAACCCAATCATTTGCGATCGGGGGAATTGCTATCCGCCGCCTCAGAGGTGGTGGACGAGTTAAGGAGCAGTGGAAACAGCTGCATATAGCAGCATTTGGGGTATGATAAATCGGCCCCTTAATGTCATTAACACAAACCAAGAGTGCATAAGCTCATTTGTTTTTCTTCACGTAGTGTCATGATGCAGACAGCATATGCATTAGCCTGAGAGAAATACTTATTTTGGATGTCTTCTTGTTTGAATATTGCAGAAATTCTAAAACACAAATATGTTTTGAAAAGTTGTTCATAGTTTGGCATTAAAGCAAAAATGATATATTGTGTAAGTATAGTTTGGGAAACCGAAGTATACATGCAATCATATTGTATGGGTTGGTATCTTTTTCCTGGGGCTACGTTTATCCTCAGCTTGTTCATGCTACTCTGTGTACGTTGATGCAATATTTGAATGTTACGGTGTTGACATGGAGCTTAGCCAAGGACAGAATTTTTGGGGGAGTTGATTGAAATTATCCATGGGCTAAAGCCCCTGCTCTTTTTTACAACTTCAGGCTCTCCTGGTGCACTGGAGCCATAGTAAACCAGTGTTAAAAGCTTGTTTTTTGCTTATGCCATCAGTATCCATTGGCTTAAAGGGATAGAAAGGTAAAAAAATAAATGTGAATGGGTCCAGTTCAATATGAAATAGAAGCATTTTTGCAATACTTTCATTAGTAAAAATGCTTTTAGTAAAAGTTATTACTGTTTTTCTTTGGCATACACACATATCCTGTGAGGGCCCTGTACCAGTATTCAAACACCATGCTCAGAGAGTCAGAAGTGACTGAAATTATGTCTTTAGAAGCAATACACACCACTGCCAGATTGTGTAGTGTTTGGTGCACGGGCACTTCACAGGATATGTGCGTATTTTACTAGAAGCATTTTTGCTAATGGAAGTATATTGTGAAAATGCTTCTTGGAAAGTGAAATGTACCCGTGCACATTTCATTTTTCATTTTTTACCTTTTTATCCCTTTAAGGGGGAAATAGACATTAAACACTAAACACAATTTAATTTATATTAGTTGTCTAAATATAAAAAAAATAGATATAACATTTTAGTGTCCATAAAACAATGGGTACCGCAAAGTTGCAACCCAGGTTTAATTCCCTGTTGATGCCAATGAGGGACGGTTATAAATGTGTCACAAGAACGTGCATTTACCGAATGTGTGGAATATAGCAGCTTTAAAGGACCAGTCAACACTGCAACATATAACAATAAAAACATTCCTTATGCAATTAAAAGTATTTCTAACTATACCTTATACTTTTACATCTTGTTTTTCTGCTGAAACAAGTGTTTTCTATTTTTGGCCCCTTTCCCTGTCCTCCTATACCACGTGTGTTGGATTTCCGAATGAAAAATGCATATACGTATATGCATTTTTCATTCACTGCGCAGCCGCAACCGGAAGTGGTGACGTCACTCGTGACGTCACCCGCACATCGGCATCGCGCTTTTTTGGTGGAGCAGTGCACATAAAAGGATGTGCACTGTCCACAGAAGTAGGAGAGCGCCTGCGTGTCAACAAGACACAGAGCCTGCCATCCAGCCTGCCTGACATCCAGCCTGCCTGCATCTATGTCAATGTAGCAGGTATGCTGGCTTGCATTTTGGGGGCAGTTGTTCAGATCAGCTTGATCTTCACCACAAATTCCCTGGTTCTGGTCTGATATATATATATATATATATATATACACATATATATATATATATATATATATATATATATATATATATATATATATAAATAAAAACGTTTTGGTCTGCTTAATATATTTATATAAAAAAATGTTTTGGTCTGCTTAAAAAATATATATATATATTTAAATAAAAAAACGTTTTGGTCTGCTTAATATAAATATATATATATATATATTTATAATATATAATATATATATATATATATAAAATCTATTGAGCAGACCAAAACGTTTTATATATATATATATATATATATATATATATATATATATGTATATATATATATATATATATCAAAAGTTTTGGTCTGCTTAATAGATTGATATATATATTATTAGATTGATTGATATATATATAACACTGTAAGAATTCAGTTTGGATGGGAAATGTGCCCTGTTTGTAAGATGGGTTCATTTCATGGTGAATCAGCCTGGTGCCAATGGTTTACTTTTAAATCTGATACAGAACTAGATTTCAACATCTGAATCTTAAAATATTATAGGGTACATTTTATTCTCTACAAAATTTCCCAGTAAAAGTACTTGGATTTTTATATATATATATATATATATATATATATATATATATATATATATATATATATATATATATATATACTAATTACTAATGGCAGCCTTTGTTATGTTGGTTCCAGCTCTCTGCAGGTCATTCACTAGGTCCCCCTGTGTGGTTCTGGGATGTTTGCTCACCGTTCTTGTGATCATTTTGACCCCACGGGAGGAGATCTTGCGTGGAGCCCCAGATTGAGGGAGATTATCAGTGGTCTTGTATGTCTTCTATTTTCTAATTATTGCTCAGACAGTTGATTTATTCACTCCAAGCTGCTTGCCTATTGCAGATTCAGTCTTCCCAGCCTGGTACAGGTCTACAATTTTGTTTCTGGTGTCCTTCAACAGCTTTTTGGTCTTCACCATAGTGGAGTTTGGAGTGTGACTGTTTGAGGTTGTGGACAGGTGTCTTTTATACTGATAACAAGTTCAAACAGGTGCCATTAATACAGGTAATGAGTGGAGGACAGAGGAGCCTCTTAAAGAAGAAGATACAGGTCTGTGAGCCAGAAAGCTTGCTTGTTTGTAGGTGACCAAATACTTATTTTCCACCATAATATGCAAATAAATTATTTCCAAATCAGACAATGTGATTGTCTGGATTTGTTTCCACATTTTGTCTCTCATAGTTGAGGTATACCTATGATGAAAATTACAGGCCTCTCTCATCTTCTTAAGTGGGAGAACTTGCACAATTGGTGGCTGACTAAATACTTTTTTTGTCCCACTGTGTATATATATATATATATATATTTATATATATTTATATATATATATATATATATATATATATATACAGTATATATATATGTGTGTGTGTGTGTGTGTGCAAATAGTTACCCAGGAAGATTTAAGATATTTTAGAAACAAAGTTGTTTTTACATTTTCAATATTAATGAAAGAAGTAATTTATATACAATAAGCCATCAATAAAATAAGCAAAAACATATTTAAGAAACACGAGTGTAAAAAAGTTACTGTTGGTTAGATAAAGTATTAGGGGCAAAACTTGCTGCAAGTAAACCTTTAAAAGGAAATTATTCACTAATTAGTATGTATATATTTTATATTAAGTCAAATTGTAATAAAATTTTAAAAAAATATATTAAAAAATTAAACACATGTTAATACAACTTAATTTTGTTCTTTTTTCAGGTTTTCTGAGCACTTTCCTTTAGTGCCCTAGGTCATTAGATTTTTTTCTGACCTAACTGGCAAAACAGCTTTTTCATATTTTGCTAAGCGTTTAAGCATAATTCTTGTAAGAATATTTCTATGTAAATGTAACATTTCTATTGGTCTGTTTAATGGGTGTTTTTAACTGTTTATTTATATTTTATACAGATATTATCTATCATCTTATCAAGTGAGGAAGCTTTCTGAGCCCTCTGTTTGAATGTGGGTTGCATCTGGCATATGTACATATGCTTTGCTCACCTGTGAAGAGTATAACCTGTAAAACAGCAATGTCTTTGCTGGTTCCTGAGTATTGTAAAAAGTTAATCAATTCATGACTGAAATTCACTTGCATGATGTCAAATTTGACTGCCCTGCACCTTTTAAAAGAAAAGTAGAAAATAAATATGTTTTAATTAATATATCCTTTGTCCAAAAGAGAAAAATTGTTACAAATAAACTTTTTTTTGGTAAACAAGTAAATCAAATTGATATATACCAACATTTAAAAAAAAATGTTTTACCCTGTGCCAAATAGTTTTTTTACTGCTGGCATATACTTAACTTATTTTACTAGTTATACTAATAAAAGTACATTTGTCACTTAAAGGGACATGCATATACATATGCCTAGCATATACCAGCAATAAAGAAATATATTACAAAGATCTGCATACAAAATAAATTTTACTTGTCACTTTGTTAGCACAATTGTCATTGTTTTGCTGTCCAGAAACATTCCTCTTAGAAAGCCTTTTTAAATATTCTTTATCTTATCTCCTCTGTTGTCTACTCTGTAAACTCAGAGGTGACGGGTCTTTTGTGAAGTGGCCCATTGGCATCTGGTGGGTGGAGCTATAGTGGGATAGGCAGACTGTGGATGTTCTGTTGCTGGGTGGGTGTGTCATTAGGGGTGGAGTTAGGCAGAATCAGAGGATTTTATGGGAGGGGCTAGGCAGTCCCTAGAAACCAAGTCCTAACTGGGTGAAGTGCGGGAGGGACACATTTTGCTGCCCCCCCCCTAATTACATCCTATCCCATTGATAGTTAAAGGGATATGAAATCCACATTTTTTAGAGCATGACATTTTATGCAACTTTCTAATTTACTCCTATTATCAATTTTACTTTATTCTCTTGGTATCTGTATTTAAAAGGCAGGAATGTAAGCTTAGGAGCTGGTCCAATTTTGGTTCAGCACCTGTAGCGCTTGCTGATTGGTGGCTAAATTCAAATCAAACAGTGGTAGCGCAGTTTAGCAAATCAAACGGTGATAGTGCAGCAAAAGCAAATCAGACAGTGGTAGTGCAGCATAGCAAACCAGACAGTGGTAGTGCTGAATAACAAATCAGACAGTGGCAAAGCTGCATAACAAATCAGACACTGGTTGTGCTGCATAACAAATCAGACAGTGGTAGTGCTGCATAGAAAATCAGACAGTGGTTGTGCTGCATATCAAATCGGACAGTGGTTGTGTTGCATAACAAATCAGACAGTGGTTGTGCTGCATAGCAAATCAAAAAGTGGTAGTGCTGCATAGCAAATCAGATAGTGGTTGTGCTGCATAACAAATCAGACAGTGGTAGTGCAGCATAGCAAATCATACAGTGGTTGTGCTGCATAACAAATCAGACAGTGGTTGTGCTGCATAGCAAATCAAACATTGGTTGTGAGGCATAGCAAATCAGACAGTGGTTGTGCTGCATATCAAATCAGACAGTGGTTGTGCTGCATAGCAAATCAAACAGTGGTGGTGCTGCATAGCAAATCAGATAGTGGTTGTGCTGCATAACAAATCAGACAGTGGTTGTGCTGCATTGCAAACCATACAGTGGTTGTGCTGCATAAAAAAACAGACAGTGGTTGTGCTGCATAGCAAATCAGACATTGGTTGTGAGGCATAGCAAATCAGACAGTGGTTGTGCTGCATAGCAAATCAGACAGTGGTTGTGTTGCATAACAAATCAGACAGTGGTTGTGATGCATAGCAAATCAAACAGTGGTGGTGCTGCATAGCAAATCAGATAGTGGTTGTGCTGCATAACAAATCAGACAGTGGTTGTGCTGCATAGCAAATCATACAGTGGTTGTGCTGCATAAAAAAACAGACAGTGGTTGTGCTGCATAGCAAATCAGACATTGGTTGTGCAGCATAGCAAACCAGACAGTGGTAGTGCTGAATAACAAATCAGACAGTGGTAAAGCTGCATAACAAATCAGTCAGTGGTTGTGCTGCATAACAAATCAGACAGTGGTAGTGCTGCATAGAAAATCAGACAGTGGTTGTGCTGCATATCAAATCGGACAGTGGTTGTGTTGCATAACAAATCAGACAGTGGTTGTGCTGCATATCAAATCAAAAAGTGGTAGTGCTGCATAGCAAATCAGATAGTGGTTGTGCTGCATAACAAATCAGACAGTGGTAGTGCAGCATAGCAAATCATACAGTGGTTGTGCTGCATAACAAATCAGACAGTGGTTGTGCTGCATAGCAAATCAAACATTGGTTGTGAGGCATAGCAAATCAGACAGTGGTTGTGCTGCATATCAAATCAGACAGTGGTTGTGTTGCATAACAAATCAGACAGTGGTTGTGCTGCATAGCAAATCAAACAGTGGTGGTGCTGCATAGCAAATCAGATAGTGGTTGTGCTGCATAACAAATCAGACAGTGGTTGTGCTGCATAGCAAATCAAACAGTGGTTGTGCTGCATAAAAAAACAGACAGTGGTTGTGCTGCATAGCAAATCAGACATTGGTTGTGAGGCATAGCAAATCAGACAGTGGTTGTGCTGCATAGCAAATCAGACAGTGGTTGTGCGGCATAATAAATCAGACAATGGTTATACTGCATATCAAATCAGACAGTGGTTGTGCTGCATATCAAATCAGACAGTGGTTGTGTTGCATAACAAATCAGACAGTGGTTGTGCTGTATAGCAAATCAAACAGTGGTAGTACTGCATAGCAAATCAGATAGTGGTTGTGCTGCATAACAAATCAGACAGTGGTTGTGCGGCATAGAAAATCAGACAGTGGTTGTGCTGCATATCAAATCGGACAGTGGTTGTGTTGCATAACAAATCAGACAGTGGTTGTGCTGCATCGCAAATCATACAGTAGTTGTGCTGCATAACAAATTAGACAGTGGTTGTGTTGCATAGCAAATTAGACATTGGTTGTGAGGCATAGAAAATCAGACAGTGGTTGTGCTGCATAGGAAATCAGACAGTGGTTGTGCTGCATAACAAATCAGACAATGGTTATGCTGCATATCAAATCAGACAGTGGTTGTGCTGCATTGCAAATCAGGCAATGGTTGTGCTGCATAACAATTATATATATTGGATTTGTAGCACTGGGGAGATAGAGAAATTTTACATTGAGAAAATCAATGTCCCAACAAAAGAAGGAAAGTTATGGATTACTGTTGTGGGTGAAAATTTAGTGCACAACCACTACCCACTCACAGGAGGCACTTACCTAACTGTCCCCTCACATAAACACAACCACTACCAACTCACAGAAGCCACTTACCACTAACTGCCAGTGCCACCTCACATAAACACTATTACCCACTCACAGGAGCCACTTACCTAACTGCCACCTCACATAAACATTACTATAACCCACTCACAGGAGCCACTTACCTAACTGCCACCTCACATAAACACTACTATTACCCACTCACAAGAGCCACTTACCTAACTGCCACCTCACATAAACACTACCATTACCCACTCACAGGAGCCACTTACTCACATAAACACTACTATACCCACTCACAAGAAATCCTGACCCAGTTGCCCCCTTACAGCACACGCTTTTGCCTAGATCTATCATCTCCCACATGTGCAGATGCTCCAGCAGCTAACTACATCTGTGCTGCATTGGCCTACCCAGTGCCCCTGCCCCATGCCTTACCCCAGGTTACTGACGAAGCCATATGAAGCCCCCCATGTACAAAGACACAATGTCACTGATAAATCATTGTCAGCCAGCATGGTCACTCATGGATGGTCCGCACCATGTTCAGTGCCCACTGCCTGCGGCTCCTTGGGCAAGCACCAAAAGCATGTGATGACCTCGCGACATGATGTGCACACTCCTGCGCCTGGTGCCAGGCAAAGGCAATCTAACAACAGGTTCTCTCTCACCTCTGTCACACTGGCGGCAGCAGACTGCAGCCCTCGCAAGGTGTCATCTGTAGCAAGAATGAGTGGTGATGGGTGACAGAGCACCGTGCGCGGCTTAGGGTGGAGCCAGTGGAGGAGGAGCTTATACCGTCACACTGCTGGCACTTTTAAGGGAAAGTTTGGGATATGGTGCTGCTGAGCTCTCCTACGTGGCGGATCTCCAGGGTCCGGTGGCCGCAAATGGTTTATGCAACCTTTGGGACCCTGGAAGTATCGCCACTGATAAAATGTAAAAAATAAATGAATAAGAAATAAATTAATAACATCAAATCACTGCTCTCCAATAAATTGACATATTATTGCTCCATAACAAATCAGACAGTGGTAGAGCTGCATAACAAATCAAAAAGTGGTAGTGCTGCATAGCAAATCAAACAGTGGTTGTGTTGCATAGCAAATCAGACAGTTGTTGTGCTGCATAAACAATCAGACAGTGGTTGTGCTGTATATCAAATCAGACAGTGGTAGTGCTGCATAGAAAATCAGACAGTGGTTGTGCTGCATATCAAATCAGACAGTGGTTGTGTTGCATAACAAATCAGACAGTAGTTGTGCTGCATAGCAAATCAAACAGTGGTAGTGCTACATAGCAAATCAGATAGTGGTTGTGAGGCATAGCAAATCAGACAGTGGTTGTGCTGCATAGCAAATCAGACAGTGGTTATGCTGCATATCAAATCAGACAGTGGTTGTGCTGCATAACAAATCAGACAATGGTTATGCTGCATATAAAATCAGACGGTGGTTGTGCTGCATAGCAAATCAGGCAATGGTTGTGCTGCATAACAATTATATATATTGGATTTGTAGCACTGGGGAGATAGAGAAATTTTACATTGAGAAAGTTAATGTCCCAACAAAAGAAGGAAAGTTATGGATTACTGTTGTGGGTGAAAATTTAGTGCACAACCACTACCCACTCACAGGAGGCACTTACCTAACTGTCCCCTCACATAAACACAACCACTACCAACTCACAGAAGCCACTTACCACTAACTGCCAGTGCCACCTCACATAAACACTATTACCCACTCGCAGGAGCCACTTACCTAACTGCCACCTCACATAAACACTACTATTACCCACTCACAGGAGCCACTTACCTAACTGCCACCTCACATAAACACTACTATTACCCACTCACAAGAGCCACTTACCTAACTGCCACCTCACATAAACACTACCATTACCCACTCACAGGAGCCACTTACTCACATAAACACTACTATACCCACTCACAAGAAATCCTGAACCAGTTGCCCCCTTACAGCTCTTGTGCACTTGGTCCAATGGTTGAGCCAGCCCTGGGGTTAGCCTTGAGAAGTCACAGCAGGGTTCATTTCATGTTGTGAGAATTAAAAAAGCCTCAATTTTCAGAGCTAAATTTCTTGAAAAGGGGGCAAAATAAATCTCAGAAATCATCCGGCAGATGTTTGGAGGTATTAAGGTATGGTTTAATATGTTCTTCTAGCTGTTTACCAAGGCGAATAATATACTGACTTCAAGTGTTACATTAGTTTAATAAATGTTAAAACAATTCTGAATTTTGTGCACATGAAAACACTACTTAAAGGGATATGAAACCCAAATGTTTTCTTTTATGATTCAGATAGAGGATAGATTTTTAAGCAACTTTCTTATTTACTTCTATTATCAATTGTTATTCGTTCTCTTGTTATCTTTATTTGAAAAAGCAGGAATGTAAGCTGTCACAGATACCAGGCTGCCAAGAAACCTCCACCCCTATACTACCTTGCCCCCTCCATTTTCTCACCAGATCTGGAGTTTTGAGAGCATTCACAATCTCCCAGATGTTTGGTTTACTTGTTTTGTGTTCTTTACATCCTCACAGAAGAGCTGATCTCTGGCTGCCCAGCCCCTCTCCAGCCGGCTGGGCTCCTGGCTCCTGGTACTGCCGGCCGGCCGCGCCTCCCTGAATAACTGCTGACATTCACACCAGGTCGCTCCAGTGGTCCTTTGCCCCAGAGCTCCACTCTTTTGGGGATTGGTGCCCCCTGGGGAGGGCAAGAGGTGGAGTTACAACCAGAGGGGAGCTCCCTTGGGAACTGGGGGTTCCCAACCCCCCTACAACTCCTATTTCCCCTTGGCCTTCCGGGTGTATGTTTGATCACCCATAGCTCTGTCCCCCAGCCATGGATCACATCGCCTTTTGGTTTGTAGCATCTGGGGACCAAGGGCTTTCCAGCGACACCCAGGAAGTGTCGCTGATCTCCCGGGATAACCCCGGAATAGCCACCTCTGTACCACTGGGACTCTATAAGACAATGGACACTATGGGGGGCACCAGCCTGTCTGGAGGGGCAGGAATGGCGGGAGATCTAAGGGTCTGATAAGACTCCTTATCAAGATGAGTTGGTATATAAAAGAAGTGTGTTTCCACAATAAAGTTGTTCTTTGTTTCACCCAAATAATGGTTCTGTCTGGTTATTTGGGTGGGCTCTGCTATAATCACTTTGCTCTGTTACATAGAAGCATGTTCCAGGTATAGAAAGGACCCTTCTGGCAGAGCTACCATGTAAGTGTACAAGCTTAACCAAACAACAATGCGACCTAACTCCTCTGTTTGCTCCTCTCTCTCTACTCTCACTAATTCTCCACTCCAGTGTAGTGAGTTGTAGCTCTACGAACAATCCAAACACACTGAAGAAAATGGCGGCTGCGCATGGGTTTATATATGAATTTTGAATAGCTTAATTTTGTGTCGCATTTTTATTTGAAATCTGTCCATTTTTAAGAGTGTTAGCCTAATTTGCATAAAACTACTCTTTATTTACACTTTCCGTGGACAAAATACTGGCGTAAGTTACTTGCGACAACTAAAATGTGTATTTGCACACATTTCAGATGAAGATCGCCAGTTTGTCCTACTTACGCCAACGGCGCAGTATATGTAATACCCCGATGTGCGAGGTGAAATTACGGGCAGCGCAGGTTCCCACGCTCCCCTGGTAGTGATGTCAACTGTACTAGACAAGGGAGGGATTCTCAACATCATGAAATTTTATTTGAATTTATCAAGAAAGCATACTTTTTTTTTTCTTTTCATAAGATGGTGAGAGTCCACAAGCCATCACATGTGGGATCCTATACTTAAAGGGACATGAAACCCAAAAATTTTCTTTCATGATTCAGATAGAAAATACAATTTTAAACAACTTCCTAATTTACTTCTATTATCTAATCTGTTTCATTCTCTTAGTATCATTTGTTGAAGGATCAGCAATGCACTAATGATTTCTAACTGAAAACATGGGTGAGCCAATCACAATCAATATATATATATATATGCAGCCACCAATCAGCAGCTAGAACCTAGGTTCTCTGCTGCACCTGAGCTTCCCTAGATAAACCTTTCAGCAAAAGGATAACATGAGAAGGAAGCAAATTAATTAATAGAAGTAAATTGGAAAGTTTTTTAAATTGTATTCTCTATCTGAATCATGAAAGAAAATTTTTGGGTTTCATGTCCCTTTAAGCATTTAAGTCCACGAGATCACCATGAAATAGTGTTAAGGCAGTAAAGGCACTGAACAGGCAGTGCAGCCTGCAAAACTTTCCTACCAAAAGCAGCCTTAGAAGGAGCAAACATGTAAAAATGGTAAAATTTGGTAAAAGTATGTAAAGATGACCAGGTAGCTGCCTTACAATTCTGTTTGATGGACGCTTCATTCCTGAAAGCCTAAGAAGTGGCAACTGCTCTAATAGCAGTAATTTGTTCTGGGGGAGACTTCCCCGCTACCATGTATGCATTGTAAATCAAAGATTTAAGCCAAGCTGCCAAGGCAATAGCTGTAGCTTTTTGTCCCTTATGGAGACCAGAACAAGGATGAAAAATGTATTAATACTTTTGTGGCTTGAAGAAAAAATTTCATGCCCTAACTAAATCCAAGTTATGGAGCAGTCTCTCTTAAGCATTCTTAGGAGCTGGATACATAAATGGAACCATAATATCCTTAGGAAGAAAAGAGTAGCTGGTTCTGAAAACATAGTATATGAGGTTGAAAAAAGACAGAAGTCCTTTGAGTTCAACCTATACAAATCTAATATACTTACAAAAAAGATCCAGTTAATCTTAAATTAATCCCATTAAAATGGACCCATTTAACAAAATCAATCATATCCCTGAATTCTGTTTCTAGCCAAAAATGTATCCAAACCATTTTTAAATGTAGCTAAGATATTGGCATTCACTACCTCCTTTGGTAATGAGTTCCACAGGTAAGGAGAATCACAAGAGAGAGCAGAAAGTTCTGACACCCTTTTGACAAAGAAATGGCCAAGCGAGACAACTTTCCATAGCCACAGCTGAATGACCAGACCATTCATAGGTTGAAATGGTTGAGCCTGAAAAACTCTCAAAACCAGCTTAAGGTTCCATGGCAGAACAACGGCTTGAATGTCAAGAACTCTTGACATTTTCTTGCGATTCAAGACCTATAAAGCAGAAATTTGGCCTTTAAATGAACTGACTTATAAACCCTTATGCAGTCTATCCTGAAAAAAAATTGTAGAATATGAAGAATTCATAAAAAATTCAGTGATAAGATAATTCTTAGACTCACACCAAAAAAGGAAAACTTTCCAGACTTTGTGATAAATGGGTCTCGTAACAGGCTTTCTGGCCTGAATCAATCTGTCTATCACTTGATCCGAAAAACCTCTTTAAGACAAGATTAGGTATTCAATCGCCATGCTTAAAATTGAGAGATTTGAGATTTGGATGGAAAAAGGGACCTTGACAGAGAAGGTCCTTTCTGAGAGGAAGACGCCAAGGCTGACTGGAGGACATTTGTATCAGATCTGTATACCAAGTCCTGTGAGGCCATGCTGGAGCAATCAGTATCAGAGAGGCCCTTTCCTGTTTTATCCTGGCTTTTAATCTGGATTCAAAAGGAGGAATGATGTTAATCAGATTTAACAACCAGGGAATGCATCTATCATTGTTGCTTGTGGCTCTTAAGCTCTTGCACAATACTAGGGTAACTTGTGATTCAAGTTTGTCCTGCTCCAAAGATTCACAATCTGATTGAATACCTCCTGGTTTAAGGACTATTTGCTGCGGTGAATGAATTGACAATTGTGGAAATTGTGGCATTTTCTGACTGAAACCTCCGAAAAGACTCCACAGTGTTCCAAAATGTTTGTTGGTAACCTTGCCTTCTAAGGAGACCAAACTCCCTCCACTTTCCGGGTAAATCAGACTACACCCCAACTCAACAGGCTGGCATCCATGGTAATTACCACAAGGAAAGGAGGCCCCTGAATAAGAGATTGCTGAGCTTACCACCAAGTTAGAGATTGTCTTGAAAAGATTTTCATAAACAGGTTTTTATAATCTCCCTTCCATTGTTGTAACATTCATAACTGCAAAGGACAAAAATGGAATCTGGCAAAAGGTACAACATTTGACAGCCCTACCATGATAGACTCAACACACACGTGAAATAACTTAGCAGGGGGGGATACCATCACATCCTTACATAGCAAACACTGTTGAGAAGGGGTTGAATTATTAGGCCTAGATTTGGAGTTCGGCGGTAAAAGGGCTGTTAACGCTCCGCGGGTTTTTTTCTGGCCGCACCATAAATTTAACTCTGGTATCGAGAGTTCAAACAAATGCTGCGTTAGGCTCCAAAAAAGGAGCGTAGAGCATATTTACCGCAAATGCAACTCTCGATACCAGAGTTGCTTACGGACGCGGCCGGCATCAAAAACGTGCTCGTGCACGATTCTCCCATAGGAAACAATGGGGCAGTTTGAGGTGAAAAAAAACCTAACACCTGCAAAAAAGCAGCGTTCAGCTCTTAACGCAGCCCCATTGTTTCCTATGGGGAAACACTTCCTACGTCTGCACCTAACACTCTAACATGTACCCCGAGTCTAAACACCCCTAACCTTACACTTATTAACCCCTAATCTGCCGCCCCCGCTATCGCTGACCCCTGCATTACACTTTTAACCCCTAATCTGCCGCTCCGTAAACCGACGCCACCTACGTTATCCCTATGTACCCCTAATCTGCTGCCCTAACATCGCCGACCCCTATGTTATATTTATTAACCCCTAATCTGCCCCCCACAACGTCGCCGACACCTGCCTACACTTATTAACCCCTAATCTGCCGAGCGGACCTGAGCGCTACTATAATAAAGTTATTAACCCCTAATCCGCCTCACTAACCCTATCATAAATAGTATTAACCCCTAATCTGCCCTCCCTAACATCGCCGACACCTACCTTCAATTATTAACCCCTAATCTGCCGACCGGAGCTCACCACTATTCTAATAAATGTATTAACCCCTAAAGCTAAGTCTAACCCTAACACTAACACCCCCCTAAGTTAAATATAATTTTTATCTAACAAAATAAATTAACTCTTATTAAATAAATAATTCCTATTTAAAGCTAAATACTTACCTGTAAAATACATCCTAATATAGCTACAATATAAATTATAATTATATTATAGCTATTTTAGGATTAATATTTATTTTACAGGCAACTTTGTAATTATTTTAACCAGGTACAATAGCTATTAAATAGTTAAGAACTATTTAATAGTTACCTAGTTAAAATAATAACAAATTTACCTGTAAAATAAATCCTAACCTAAGATATAATTAAACCTAACACTACCCTATCAATAAAATAATTAAATAAACTACCTACAATTACCTACAATTAACCTAACACTACACTATCAATAAATTAATTAAACACAATTGCTACAAATAAATACAATTAAATAAACTATCTAAAGTACAAAAAATAAAAAAGAACTAAGTTACAGAAAATAATAAAATATTTACAAACATAAGAAAAATATTACAACAATTTTAAACTAATTACACCTACTCTAAGCCCCCTAATAAAATAACAAAGCCCCCCAAAATAAAAAATTCCCTACCCTATTCTAAAATACAAATATTACAAGCTCTTTTACCTTACCAGCCCTGAACAGGGCCCTTTGCGGGGCATGCCCCAAGAATTTCAGCTCTTTTGCCTGTAAAAAAAAACATACAATACCCCCCCCCCAACATTACAACCCACCACCCACATACCCCTAATCTAACCCAAACCCCCCTTAAATAAACCTAACACTAATCCCCTGAAGATCTTCCTACCTTGTCTTCACCATACCAGGTTCACCGATCCGTCCTGGCTCCAAGATCTTCATCCAAGCCAAGCGGGGGTTGGCGATCCATAATCCGGTGCTCCAAAGTCTTCCTCCTATCCGGCAAGAAGAGGACATCCGGACCGGCAAACATCTTCTCCAAGCGGCATCTTCTATCTTCTTCCATCCGATGACGACCGGCTCCATCTTGAAGACCTCCAGCGCGGATCCATCCTCTTCTTCCGACGACTAGACGACGAATGACGGTTCCTTTAAGGGACGTCATCCAAGATGGCGTCCCTCGAATTCCGATTGGCTGATAGGATTCTATCAGCCAATCGGAATTAAGGTAGGAATTTTCTGATTGGCTGATGGAATCAGCCAATCAGAATATAGTTCAATCCGATTGGCTGATCCAATCAGCCAATCAGATTGAGCTCGCATTCTATTGGCTGATCGGAACAGCCAATAGAATGCGAGCTCAATCTGATTGGCTGATTGGATCAGCCAATCGGATTGAACTATATTCTGATTGGCTGATTCCATCAGCCAATCAGAAAATTCCTACCTTAATTCCGATTGGCTGATAGAATCCTATCAGCCAATCGGAATTCGAGGGACGCCATCTTGGATGACGTCCCTTAAAGGAACCGTCATTCGTCGTCTAGTCGTCGGAAGAAGAGGATGGATCCGCGCTGGAGGTCTTCAAGATGGAGCCGGTCGTCATCGGATGGAAGAAGATAGAAGATGCCGCTTGGAGAAGATGTTTGCCGGTCCGGATGTCCTCTTCTTGCCGGATAGGAGGAAGACTTTGGAGCACCGGATTATGGATCGCCAACCCCCGCTTGGCTTGGATGAAGATCTTGGAGCCAGGACGGATCGGTGAACCTGGTATGGTGAAGACAAGGTAGGAAGATCTTCAGGGGATTAGTGTTAGGTTTATTTAAGGGGGGTTTGGGTTAGATTAGGGGTATGTGGGTGGTGGGTTGTAATGTTGGGGGGGGGGTATTGTATGTTTTTTTAGCTGAAATTCTTGGGGCATGCCCCGCAAAGGGCCCTGTTCAGGGCTGGTAAGGTAAAAGAGCTTGTAATATTTGTATTTTAGAATAGGGTAGGGAATTTTTTATTTTGGGGGGCTTTGTTATTTTATTAGGGGGCTTAGAGTAGGTGTAATTAGTTTAAAATTGTTGTAATATTTTTCTTATGTTTGTAAATATTTTATTATTTTCTGTAACTTAGTTCTTTTTTATTTTTTGTACTTTAGATAGTTTATTTAATTGTATTTATTTGTAGCAATTGTGTTTAATTAATTTATTGATAGTGTAGTGTTAGGTTAATTGTAGGTAATTGTAGGTAGTTTATTTAATTATTTTATTGATAGGGTAGTGTTAGGTTTAATTATATCTTAGGTTAGGATTTATTTTACAGGTAAATTTGTTATTATTTTAACTAGGTAACTATTAAATAGTTCTTAACTATTTAATAGCTATTGTACCTGGTTAAAATAATTACAAAGTTGCCTGTAAAATAAATATTAATCCTAAAATAGCTATAATATAATTATAATTTATATTGTAGCTATATTAGGATGTATTTTACAGGTAAGTATTTAGCTTTAAATAGGAATTATTTATTTAATAAGAGTTAATTTATTTCGTTAGATAAAAATTATATTTAACTTAGGGGGGTGTTAGTGTTAGGGTTAGACTTAGCTTTAGGGGTTAATACATTTATTAGAATAGCGGTGAGCTCCGGTCGGCAGATTAGGGGTTAATAATTGAAGGTAGGTGTCGGCGATGTTAGGGAGGGCAGATTAGGGGTTAATACTATTTATGATAGGGTTAGTGAGGCGGATTAGGGGTTAATAACTTTATTATAGTAGCGCTCAGGTCCGCTCGGCAGATTAGGGGTTAATAAGTGTAGGTAGGTGTCGGCGACGTTGAGGGGGGCAGATTAGGGGTTAATAAATATAACATAGGGGTCGGCGATGTTAGGGGTAGCAGATTAGGGGTACATAGGAATAACGTAGGTGGCGGCGATTTGCGGTCGGAAGATTAGGGGTTAATTATTTTAAGTAGCTTGCGGCGACGTTGTGGGGGGCAAGTTAGGGGTTAATAGATATAATACAGGGGTCGGCGGTGTTAGGGGCAGCAGATTAGGGGTACATAAGTATAACGTAGGTGGCGGTCGGCAGATTAGGGGTTAAAAATTTTAATCGAGTGGCGGCGATGTGGGGGGACCTCGGTTTAGGGGTACATAGGTAGTTTATGGGTGTTAGTATACTTTAGGGTACAGTAGTTAAGAGCTTTATAAACCGGCGTTAGCCAGAAAGCTCTTAACTCCTGCTATTTTCAGGCGGCTGGAATCTTGTCGTTAGAGCTCTAACGCTCACTGCAGAAACGACTCTAAATACCGGCGTTAGGAAGATCCCATTGAAAAGATAGGCTACGCAAATGGCGTAGGGGGATCTGCGGTATGGAAAAGTCGCGGCTGAAAAGTGAGCGTTAGACCCTTTAATCACTGACTCCAAATACCAGCGGGCGGCCAAAACCAGCGTTAGGAGCCTCTAACGCTGGTTTTGACGGCTACCGCCGAACTCTAAATCTAGGCCTTAGTAAATTGCCCTTCTAAAGGATCAGCATTATGTCCTAGGATGTGAACTGCACCAGTTTACTACATAGTAATTAATGTAGTGGGTTCTGTGGTCAGAGCGCTTCACAAACAAGGCCAGGTGACTGAAAACTCCAAAGGTGTGGAGTAGAATAAGTGGGGATAATCAGGTATGATATTTGCTTTGCGAGTGGGATCATAGAATCTTTAAAGTATTTTGAATCTTTAAAGTGTTTTGAACCGTTACATTGCTTGGTATACTGTCTGCAATGTGAATGTCAATGTGAATTGGATTACAATTTATTTTGTGTATACACACACTTTTTTCTTTTGACATTCACCTACACAGTCTGTGTGGCTCTAACGGAATTTTTTAGCATTTTTTCAAATTTTTCACTTTTTTCTCCTTTATTTTTTCGATTTTTGATCTTTTTTTTTTTTTTTAAATTTTGCATTTTTATTGTGTTAACTACACCACCTCGGACCATATCCAACTAGATCACATCATCTTAAGTCGCCACATTCAAGTTACAAGCTCATAAGAACTCTTTTGAACTTTAACCAACAGGTCTGTCCACTCTGCACCACTCTTACACCACCACACCTTCATAGCCCTAACACAGATCTTCCAGCGATTTCACACCCCTCTTATTGGGTATCACCAATACTAAGCTTAGGTCCACCAGCTGGACATCCATTATCAACCTGCCATTTCTTTTTATGCTAATTTTTATGCTTATTGTTTTATGTTTTTTACTTTTTACTTTGTCTGTATTGTGGATCCACATCTTCTGATTTTCTGATTGTGTATTTATTTCTGTTTTATGACTAATGTGTATGATTAAATTTTCCGCATATCATACCTGATTATCACCACTTATTCTATTCCACACCTTTGGAGATTTCAGTCACCTGGCCTTGTTTGTGAGGCGTTCTGATCACACAACCCACTACCATTCCCCTTCAGGCTAGCTAGATAGCCTTTGACCAGAGCTATAGGTGGGTCTGTCTCTTGGCTATCTTTCTATACAATACATGACATATTTCTAAACTTCTAGCAAAGATAGTAGCCACCGAGACTACTGTATAAAGCTTTTATTTAATGTTTATTTCCAGTTTATAGTAAAGACTTTTAAGGAGTCACCGATAGCATATTTAGCAGCTAGACCAACTAGAGTAAATATGGAATCCATTAAAACCCTTAGACAAGAAATTTACTTTGTGGTATATTGAGCTTTGTGATTCAGAAAACAAGTTTTTTGTACAATTGTTATAAAGGTTAGCCCTAAAATTAGAGCTTGTTGCTCTTTTTTGTATTAATCAGAAAACAACTTCTATGTAGCCTGATTAGACAATATGAGACATTTAATATATGATGAATTTATGTATTAACTACAGACTTAGGTGTTAATAAGGATAAGGATTTATTAATAAGATACATATCATATGTTCAATATATATATAAACGGAAGCCACAGATGGAGTAGAAATACTGACATGGTCTAAATCAGTAATGGTAGTAATAAAATGATCTCTTTTTACTTCACGCAATCACACACATCCTAAAATATTTACAAGTTCAGACATTCCGCAGACACACAATGTTTGTTTATAATGGATATTGCAGGTAATAGGATTTGTCCAATAATTCAGAATGGTGACAACAAACAAGCAGGTATGAAGCTTAAAGGCTTTAGTTTTGTTCGTGTATGTTACCACCTTGAGGACCGTGGGTGTTCCGTTACCGCATTGGGAGATCCGTGTCTGGGACAGGCAGCGTGTGTGAATGCGGCTTACTTCCGGGTAGCGGTAAAAAAGTAGATCCGGCCGTTCAATGATCCAGGCTCGGTAATAACAAAGTTGCGACAAGATCATAAGAGATTCAAAATGAAGCGAAAGTAAATATCTGAAAGTTACTTTGCTCAGGATACAAGTAATAGGAGACCTGAAATAAGAATAGCTACAACAGAGTAGGTATGACTTCAATAATCAGGCAGTAAATGAATGTTACAGGTAGTCCTTAAATAGGGAGGAGACCACATAGGAGGAGTTAGAGTTAAAGGTATACCACATCTCCCCCCCTTCAAGGAAGCACCCCAGGGGATTCCAAGCTAGGTTTCTCAGGATAGCGGCGATGAAAACTTCGCAGAAGACGGGGAGTGCGAAGATCAGAATGAAGTTGCCAAGAGTTATCCTCCGAACCATAACCCTTCCATTTCACAAGGTACTCCAACCTCCGCCTATGGATCCTAGAATCCAACACAGCTTCGACTTCATACTCCTCCCGATCATCAATGAGTATTGGAGGTGGTCGAGACAAGGAGAGGGACTGAGGTGAAGGAAGATATGGCTTCAGCAAGGAGACATGGAAAGAGGGGTGAATCTTAAAATCCTGAGGAAGCCCCAATCTCACAGCATTGAGGTTGATTATTTTAGACACCTTAAAAGGACCCAAGTATTGATTTGCTAGCTTTTTGCTAGGAACGGAAAGTTTAAGATTCTTTGTCGAGAGTAGAACTAAATCTCCAATCTGATAAGAAGGACTAGCTGTGTGATGGGTATCATACAACCTTTTTTGATAATCTTTAGCTTCCGAAAGATGTTTTTTCAGGATGTCCAGCCTTTCTTGTAGAGTAGTTGCGAAATCCAATGCAGAGGGAGAGTTCACTTGTTGAGAGGATAAAGAGATGGTGGTAGGATGATATCCATAAGTAACGAAGAATGGGGATAGTTTAGTTGATGAAGAAGTAGTATTGTTGTAACAGAATTCTGCCAAAGGTAAATAAGATGACCAATCATCCTGTAGATGAGATATATAGCAACGAAGATATTGCTCAAGGGTTTGGTTAAGTCGTTCTGTAAGACCATTTGTCTGAGGGTGAAAGGCAGTCGAGTATCTTGAATCAATCTTGATTAGCTTACATAAAGATCTCCAAAAATTAGAGGTAAACTGAGTACCACGGTCAGTTATAATAACTTTAGGCAGTCCATGTAAGCGAACTATGTTGTCTAGGAAAACGTGAGCTGTTGTGAAAGCTGTAGGGAGACCTTTTAGGGGAATGTAATGAGCCAGTCTTGTTAAATGGTCAACGACAACTAAAATAGTATTGTAATGGTGGGATTCAGGTAACTCAACAATAAAGTCCATTGATATGGTACTCCAGGGTTTGTCAGGAATAGGCAGAGGAGATAAAAGACCTGATCGTCTTTTGTGAACTAACTTATTTCTGGCGCAGGTATCACAATGTTTTACGTAATTTGTAATATAAGTATCCATGAGTGGCCACCAATAATTTCTCCTGGTTAGGTCAATAGTTTTAGAAATACCTGGATGACCCGCTAGTGTCCCATCATGGGTTTGTTTAAGAATGGAAGATCTCATTTGTTTGGGGATATATAGTTTAGATTTATGGTAAAAAAGACCAGTATTGGAATCTTTTTGACAGTCTATTCCATGTGGTGGTTCATGCTTTAATTCTTTTAATACCTCTTCTTCTAAAGGTGTTAGTAAACCTATAATTTTTTCTTTTGGAATGATTTGGTTGATTTGATTATGAGTGTCTTGATCATGTAGTCTAGAGAGAGCATCGGCTTTGGTATTCAAGTGTCCCGGTCTGTATGTTAAAAGAAAATTGAAACGATCAAAGAATATCGACCATCTTGCTTGCCGTGCAGACAAGGTCTTACTTGTTTTTAGGAATTCAAGATTTTTATGGTCGGTATAAATCTTAAAAGGCAGTTTGGAACCTTCTAATAAATTTCTGCAGTGATCTAGGGCACGTTTTATAGCTAGAAGTTCTTTATCTCCTATGCTATAGTTTTTCTCAGCGCTAGTCAACATTTTTGAATAGAAAGCAATAGGATGAATCTCAGGCTTGTTCTTATCTTGTTGTGATAATACTGCACCGATACCTGAGTCGGATGCATCTACTTCAAGGATAAATTCCAAATCAAAGTCTGGCATAGCTAGGATGGGTGCTGTTGTAAAATATTCTTTCAATTTGTTAAAGGCATGACTAGCGGATTCTGTCCACTTAAATCTTTGTTTTTCACTAGTAAGTGCTGTTAATGGTTTAACGATTGAAGAGAAATTTTTAATAAACTTTCTATAAAAATTTGCAAAACCAATGAATCGTTGTACAGATTTTGTTGAAGTTGGAGTAGGCCAATTCAAAATTGCTGATACCTTCTCCGGATCCATTTGTATTTTGTTGGGACTGATGATATAACCCAAGAATTTTATTTCTGTGACATGAAAGGAACATTTTTCCAGTTTAGCATATAATTTGTGTTCTTTTAAACGAGTTAGTACCCAGCGTACATGCTTTTCATGTTCCTGTGGTGTTCTAGAATAAATTAGGATGTCATCAAGGTATATTATGACACAAACGTAAATCAGGTCACGAAATATCTCATTTATAAAAAACTGAAAAGTTGCCGGGGCATTACTCAGACCGTAAGGCATTACGTTATATTGGAAAAGGCCATATCTGGTCCTGAATGCCGTTTTCCATTCGTGACCTTCCTTGATTCTAATCAAATTATAAGCTCCCTTTAAATCTAATTTGGTGTAAATAGTGGCACCAGTTAGACGTTCCAAAAGTTCAGGTATTAAAGGTAAAGGGTACCTGTTTTTTATTGTGATGTTATTCAATGCCCTATAATCAATAATAGGTATTATGGTACCATCCTTGTTTCTTACTAGAAACATTCCTGCAGCTGCAGGGGATGTGGAGTGTGAAATAAATCCCTTACGTAAATTTTCGTCTAGGTAATTTCTAATATACTGAAGTTCCTCTTGAGAGAGGGGATAGATCTTACCATGAGGGATTTTGGAACCAGGTATTATATCGATAGGGCAGTCAAATTCCCTATGGGGTGGAAGGTTTTCTGCCTCTTTTAAATTAAATACTGCTGCCAAATCCTGATAACACGAGGGTAAACCATTATCAAGTGACGCTATGGTTTGATGTGGGTAACAAGTGTTTGAGCAAAAGGCAGAATCTAATGTTACCTTATTTGAAACCCAATTTATGTTTGGGTTGTGTTTCTTCAACCAAGGATACCCTAGGATGAGAGTATGCTGATGTATGGATATGAGATCAAAAGATAAATATTCGGTGTGTCCCTGCGATGATGTTACAAGCAGGGGAACAGTATGATGTGTAATAGGTCCTTGTTCTATGAATGAACCATCTATTAACTTAATGGACACAGGGTTTTGTTTGCAAATAACTGGTATTTTATTTTTATTTACATAAGTGGAATCAATGTAATTTCCGGATGCTCCTGAATCAATTAATGCCTTGGTTTGGATATTTTTCTGGTCCCACTGTAAAGAAATGGACAAAGTCATGTGTGTATCATTTGCAATGCTGTAAATAAAGTCACTGGTTATTGTCTTACCATTCTTTTGTTTTTTTAACAAAGGACAAGTGGATACTGCATGTTCCTTTTGAGCACAGTATAAACAGAGATTTTCCAACCTCCTTCTAATTTTTTCCTCTGGTGGCAGAGGTCCTCTAAGAACTCCAATCTCCATAGGGGTAGCACTGCCATGAGCTCTGTCATGACTTGTTGTGACTTGGTAAGGTTTCCTGGATGGGGTATCATAAGAGGCCCTCTCTGCTCTCCTTTCTCTCAAACGTTGATCCAAAGAAGTGCTTAATTTAATAAGACCCTCAAGGGTATCTGGGATCTCAAGACGGGAAAGTTCATCTTTGAGTGATTCAGACAAACCCAGACGATATTGATTCTTCAAACTGATTTCATTCCACTGAGAGTCCTCTGCCCACATCTGAAACTCAGTGGTATAATCTTCCACATTTCTCTTACCCTGTTTTAAAGACCTCAATCTCGTTTCAGCATTTATTTGAGTATTTGAGTCTTGATATAGACTAGTTAAAGCAGAAAAAAAATCCTGTAATGAGTCTAGGATAGGGTTATTGTTTTCAAAAAACCTATTAGCCCAAGTCCTTGGTTCACCTTGTAGGAAAGATATTGTGGTACATACTTTAATCCGCTCAGTGTGATAAGTCTTAGGTCTAAGGGAAAATAATAAGTTACAGGCATTCTTAAATTCCCTGAACTCAGAACGTTTCCCTGAGAAAGGTTGTGGATAATTAACATGAGGTTCAGGTGGGTCATGAGGCTTTTGTGAAACATAATCTTTAACTATTGTTTTAAGTGCAGCATTTTCAGTCTGCACTTCAGTCACTGCACTTGCTAAATAATCAAGTTTGAGATAGACATTATTAAACTCCTTTTTTATTTCATTAGGATCCATAATGGTAAATATTTCAATCAAAAAGGTTTTGATTGTCTTTTAGGCCTGATTATTATGTGGTATATTGAGCTTTGTGATTCAGAAAACAAGTTTTTTGTACAATTGTTATAAAGGTTAGCCCTAAAATTAGAGCTTGTTGCTCTTTTTTGTATTAATCAGAAAACAACTTCTATGTAGCCTGATTAGACAATATGAGACATTTAATATATGATGAATTTATGTATTAACTACAGACTTAGGTGTTAATAAGGATAAGGATTTATTAATAAGATACATATCATATGTTCAATATATATATAAACGGAAGCCACAGATGGAGTAGAAATACTGACACGGTCTAAATCAGTAATGGTAGTAACAAAATGATCTCTTTTTACTTCACGCAATCACACACATCCTAAAATATTTACAAGTTCAGACATTCCACAGACACACAATGTTTGTTTATAATGGATATTGCAGGTAATAGGATTTGTCCAATAATTCAGAATGGTGACAACAAACAAGCAGGTATGAAGCTTAAAGGCTTTAGTTTTGTTCGTGTACGTTACCACCTTGAGGACCGTGGGTGTTCCGTTACCGCATTGGGAGATCCGTGTCTGGGACAGGCAGCGTGTGTGAATGCGGCTTACTTCCGGGTAGCGGTAAAAAAGTAGATCCGGCCGTTCAATGATCCAGGCTCGGTAATAACAAAGTTGCGACAAGATCATAAGAGATTCAAAATGAAGCGAAAGTAAATATCTGAAAGTTACTTTTCTCAGGATACAAGTAATAGGAGACCTGAAATAAGAATAGCTACAACAGAGTAGGTATGACTTCAATAATCAGGCAGTAAATGAATGCTACAGGTAGTCCTTAAATAGGGAGGAGACCACATAGGAGGGGTTAGAGTTAAAGGTATACCACAGACTTTGACACCATGAACACAGACATTATAGACAATGAAGACTGTATTGACGCACACACTCTACTCAAAGAATTAGAAAAACTAATAACATCAGAAGTAAAGTACAAGGCAGAGATCTCTTTTCTAAAGAAATGCCTGGAGTTAAACAATGTACCAAAGGGCCTTTTGATCAATAAAGAAAGTGCTTTTTCAATCACTGACCACAAACTTTCCACAAAATGGACTAAGAACCTTATACAGACCTCTAGGAAACTGATGAATATCATTATAGAGTATAGTGAACTATTGTTAAAAAACATAGACGCTGATATTAAAGAAGATGAGGAAATACTTATGAACTTAGAAAGTTCAGGTATAGACATCACAGAAGGCAAGTCAAACCTAATAAAAAGAGTGACCAAAATAAGGGAGGATGTTATCTCAAAAAAAGAGTAGAAAGAGACTTCCGGTGGGCGGGTGTTGCAGGAGGACGCAGGATTGTGGAGCTCCGGGAACCTCAGCTCGCAACCCTGGGCTTTTTGCTAATAAAACGGCCGAAAAGTAACAATCCTTGGCAGGGGATCATTATTGTACCTGTCCGGACCAGATTTAACTAGGATCGCATTAGATCTGCTCCCCCATCGGCAAGTGAGAAAGATAAGCCTTTGGGCGGGAGACCGCGGCGGCGGTCAGAGAGACTCGACCTTTCCGGTCAGCAGAGGAGGGGAAGGAGAGAGGTTTAGGTGTCAGGGTGCTCATACATCTGCATGCAAAAATATTATACATTATATAATAAAAGAACTGGCAAAATGGCAAGCAAACAACGTCAACAGGATAGAAGGCTTAAGAGTCAGGCTGAAGTTCATTCGCCACCATCATCTGCCTCAGATTCGGCAGAATTATCGCAACAGGACACGCATCCGATTGTATCCCAGTTGTCCGCTCTATTCCTCCCAAAAATAGAACAACTACAGACAGGGCTGGATACACTAACAATGGACCTGAAAGTATTCTCCTCAAGGCTCACCACAGTGGAACAAAGGGTGGCGGACTCTGAGTCACAGCAGAGAGAGGCCACGCTAAATGTCTCACAACTACAACGTCAGAATAAAACCCTTCAGGACAAACTGGACAACCTAGAAAATAGGTCAAGGCGGAACAAGATACGTTTGGTGGGCCTCCCTGAGTCAATTCCTGGCTCATCTCTCATTGACTTTGCTGAACAAACACTCCCGAGACTACTGGGTATAACCAATGCCAATATACCCTGTGTGGTCGAAAGAGCACATAGGGTGGGATCACTTCAACAGAAAGGGGGACAAAGAGCACAGCCCAGAAAAGTCATGATTAAGTATCTTAACTTCAAGGACAAGGCACTAATTCTCAAAGCGTATAGACAAACATCAGAACTGGTCCATGAAGGATGTAAAATTCACATATTCCAAGATTACTCTGCTGAAGTAGCAAAAAGGAGGAGGGAGTTCTCACCCTACTGCAAAGAGCTTATGGAAAAAGGTGAATCTATTGCTCACCTGTATCCGGCGAGACTCAGGATCCAGACGGTGCACGGTCCGAAATTCTTTGAAAACACCACCCAGCTCAAAGACTTTATGAGGGCTTACAGATCACGAAAGAACAGTCAGCCAAGAGAAGAAGCAGCAGAAAGGATCGAAGAAGATGAGAACTGACAAGGAGCAGTCTAGACCAATTTAACCAGCTTGCCTCCATAATGTGAAGATCCCATTTGTTGGGTGATGTTGAACTAAAAAGGCTGAGGGCTTAAAGTTCCTGCACACAGGTTCCACCATATACAACATGGTTCCTGTTACATATCCTTTTTGAAAGTGTGGGGGGGGGATGTTTGAACATTTATATTGTTCTGTTTGATTGCACTGTTGGATTGTTCTATTTTGATTGTATTGCATTATTTGATCTGTGTTGATTGCATTGAGATTTTCATACTATTGAGGTCCACTCAATGTTTTGTCTGATCCACTATCTCTAGCTCACTCACCAAGGAACCTCGAACAGATAGTCCAACACACACTGAGTGTTCAGGGGTAACCCGGGGTGTCAAAACATACATTTTGAAAATCACAGACATACAATACACATACTGAGTGTAGGCTGAGGGTAGAGAAAACATTAGAACTAGGGGTGGTGAGAGGAAGAGTCCTTGAGACCCAAAAGTAGATCATGGGAATACGCATTCTATCCTGGAATGTAGGGGGCATTACTTCGCCCATAAAACGAAAAGCTATCCTAAAATACCTCAATTCCAAGAAATCTGACATCGCTATCCTGGAGGAAACTCATTTAAAACCTAGTGAACACCAGAAGCTTAAACAACAATGGGTTGGGGAAGTTATTTATACCCCCTATGAAAGTAGTAGAGCCAGGGGAGTAGCCTTCTTGTTCAGAAAGAATCTTAAATATAAGGTGTCCCAAATGGTGCTAGACCCATTAGGTAGGTTTGTCCTCCTTAAGATTACCTTGGAAGGTCTCCCCCTGATTTTGGGGGGAGTCTATGGTCCGCATACTAACAAAAAAGATTTCTGGAGTGACATGAGAGTACACATACTTAAGATAGTAGACGCGCCGGTGATTCTGGGGGGGGACTACAACATCACACCACAAGTACCAGCAGATAGATACAAAAATCCACAAAAGGTCTTGGCAGTCCCCAGCAGACAATATAACGCAAAACGAGACTTTATGATACTAAATAAGTTCAAAAAAGCACTCCAACTCATAGATGTATGGAGGGAGAGAAACCCAGAGACGAGAAACTATACATGCATCACACCTACAAAAGATACACTGTCACGTATAGACTTCTTCTTGACGTCCCCATCTCTGAACACAAGAGTCTTAGAGACTAGAATTGGCAACCCGACCATCTCAGACCATGCTCCAATCACACTTACACTAAGAGTTGGGTCAATTAAAGCACACAGGGACGGTTGGTCATTCCCCAGACATCTAATACGTGATCCTAACCTCAGGAATCATCTGGTGGGAGAGTGGTTGGCTTATAGCAACCTCAATAATGAACACAGGGATAACTCACTTCTCTTCTGGGAAACGGGTAAGGCGGTACTTAGGGGGGTAGTAGCCTCCTACGTGATCTCCTCCAAAAAGCAGAAACAGCTTAGAGAAGAACTACTATTGAGGCAGCTTCTCAACTCACGGAATAATTACTTACGTAATCCCACAATGGACAATAGACTCAAATATAAAAGCATTAAATCACAAAGAGATACTTTCCTACTGCAGGGGGCAGCCAGAGACATGACATGAGCACATGCTAGGTTTTATAGGCACGGAAACAGAACCGGTAAGATGCTTGCTAGACTTATAAGATTAAGTAAAAACCCCAACTACATAACAGCCATTGAAAGCCAAGACGTTATCTTAACAGACACAACGGATATACAACAGACTTTTAGACAGTACTTCTCTGAGTTATATAAGACCCAGGAAGTTAATTCTGATTGGAGGGATGGCTTTTGGGAGACTCTTACACTGCCACAAATTACAGAGGAGCAACGAAAGTCACTAAATGCCCAGATTTCAGTAGAGGACATTGAAAAAACCATAGGAAAAATGCCATTAGAAAAAGCCCCAGGTCCGGATGGACTCCCACGGGAATTCTACAAGCTACTCCAACAGGAGGTGGCAGGAGTGCTCTCAGCCTTTTTCAACGGTATTCTGGGTGGAAAGATAATAGTAAATAGGAGATTCACTGAGGCCAACGTTAGTCTTATACCCAAGCTAGATAAGGACCCTCTTAGTCCAGCTTCCTATAGGCCGATCTCACTTATGAATTCGGACTATAAAATCTTAACAAAAATCTTAGCAGACAGGTTAGTGCTAATTCTACCACACATTATCCATGACAATCAGACGGGCTTTGTTAAGGGCAGATCAGCAGTAAAAAACGTTAGAACACTACAACTCCTCTTGACACACTATTGGAATAAAAAAGCACAGGGGAAGGTGGAGGTGCCGGACGAAGCTGGCGTGCTACTTGTTGACGCAGAAAAAGCTTTCGACAAGGTCCTCTGGGAGCATCTATTTTTCACTCTTGGAAAGTTCGGAATTGAGGGGCCCTTTGTTGAGGCTGTACAAACTCTCTACTCTAGCCCCCAGGCAGCGATTTTAGTTAACGGGGCTGTGTCACAGCCCTTTTCCTTAGAACGAGGCATGAGGCAGGGGTGTCCTTTGTCACCCCTTCTCTTTGATTAAGCCCTAGAGCCATTGGCAACAAAGATCAGGTCAGAAACTGAGGGTCTCAAAGTGGGAACAACCACACTTCACCTATCCCTCTTCGCAGACAATATGATCCTTTATGTACAGAACCCTAGATCCAATATCCCCAGACTAATGGATATTATCACTGAATTTGGCCAAATATCTAGCTATAAAATGAATACAGATAAGACAGAAATAGTCTGGCTAGCCAGGGCTGACGAAACACTTGACTTGCAGTATAACTTTAAGCCAGCAGGGAAATCCTTTAGGTACCTTGGGGTGGAACTGTCGATAGATCCTGATGATTGGTACATGGATAATTATATACCATTGAA
The DNA here is from genome assembly GCF_027579735.1 of Bombina bombina. Taxonomy (NCBI): domain Eukaryota; kingdom Metazoa; phylum Chordata; class Amphibia; order Anura; family Bombinatoridae; genus Bombina; species Bombina bombina. The sequence goes on along the minus strand of NC_069499.1, from coordinate 607,485,138 downwards.
AAGGGAGGCCACTGATTTAATAACTCACTGGACAAATCTTCCACTCTCAATCTATGGCAGGGTTGGGCTTATTAGAATGATCCTTTTCCCCAAAATATTGTACAAATTACAAATGCTGCCACTGGTAATTAGTAAGGAGGATCTTAAATTTTGGAATTCTCTGTTTTTCACATTTATCTGGGCTAATAAGAAACATAGAATCAAATCAGACAGAATGAGAAGTACTGTAGACTCAGGAGGTATGGCTGTACCAGACATAGAGCTTTATAGCTGGGCGACTCAGGCTAAATATGTACTAGACTGGCTAACGGGGGGGGGGACACATTTACTGTTCCTGATCTAGAATGACACCTCACAAGCCCGTGGTCACTAGCTATGCTGCTGCATCTGAAACCCACAAAGGTAGACAAACATCTGGCAAAGTATCCGCTATTCCAACAGCCACTGTATGGGTGGAGGAAACTCTGCAACAAGTTACAGTTCAAACATGAAACATCCACATACATCCCACTGGAAGGGAGCCCTAACTTTATTCTGGGGATGACCACACAAACCTTTAGAGATTGGGACGCTCGGGGTCTGAACATAATATCTAAGCTACTAGAGCAAGATGGGAGAACTATGCACACATTCACTTATTTACAAGACAAATATGCACTACCGAGATCTCACCATTTCGCATATCTTCAAGGGAGACACTATGTAACAGAACTTTTGGGTTCTGCCGAACTTCCTGAAAATGAACACGTTATATATCAGCTATGTACCCTATATACACAAGGGAACACGTCAATCTCCCCGATCTATAAAGCACTGACAAAAGCAAACAATGAGAACACTCAGAAACATATAAGCGATAGATGGTCCACAGTGCTGGGCACTGAAGTTTCTATGATCCAAGTCCAACATAGCATAAAAAAAGTACAATGTGCCACACTGGCTATGGACCACAGGGAATCTCACACCAAATTATTGGAGATGGCATATATTACACCCAAATTATACAAGGCATGGGAAGCGGAGTCTACAGGGACCTGCCCTAAATGCACCTGCCTCAATGCAGACTTGCTGCACATGATCTGGACATGCCCCAAGCTCACTAGATTCTGGGGGATGGCACAGCACTGGTTGAGAACCATTGGCATCCCGGTAGAACTGCTGACAGTTCGATCGGTTGTTTTTCTGGAATGTCAAAATCTAAATAAAACAAACACACTATTTGTTCATAATGTGATTATACAGGCGAGAAAGGTGGTCCTCAAAAACTGGTTAAACCGGGAGGCCCCAACCCTAAAACAATTAAAGAGAGAGGTACACCAACAAATGCTTTATGAGCAAGCGGATACACTGGGGGATGCCCGGAGACGTACAAAACGCTTCATGGTCAAATGGGAGGTCTACCTACATTCACTAGAACAAAATCAGCAAATACAAATACTATACCCAATCCGCAACACTGACTTTATTTTGGAAGCACAGTTGAGAGGAGAGTGGCAGCTTGATTTTGATGGATATGTTCAGTCCCTACGACCAAGGTAGTAGACTATCTAGAGGCAGAGAGGAGCTATGACACCCCAGGAAGGAGGTTAGTTTAAGAGGTAGGGAGACAGGAAGGTCTATGAAAATATAAAAAGAAGGCATATGTTGTTTCAATCCATTGGTTACAATCTTTTATCTACTTTTATATTGATATTATACTCTTTGATTGACACTGTTATTCATATCTTTGCATTATTAATTTTTGATGTTAGCTCACATACACAGTGATGGAAATGATGTATGTTCTTTGAATAAATAAAGAATTAGGGATAACTACATATCAGAATAATAGAACATGGGATGAAGAAGGGGAGATTGATCAACATCACCACGAAACATGGAACAAACCACACTATAGATGGGGTTCAAATTACAATAGAACATACAGAGGTGACGAGAATGATATGAGAAGTGTAAACCACAATGGCGACTATAACAACTTCAGAAGGAGCCATCACCAACATTGGAATAGGAGACAAGATGTAAGTAACTAATACTCTCCAAGATATGAATATGAAGACAAAAGGGTTTACTACAACAACTACGACAGAAAACCGACAAGAGATTTCCACAACACACCATATTGGAAGGAGACAGGTCCAAGGACCAAGGATCACTATAACAGAAGACCAACACGAGAAACCTACAATACACCATATTGGAAGGAGACGGATCCAAGCATCAAGGAGAGACGATTAGAAAAATCTGAAAACCATAGAAGTCAAAGAGGGGATAATAACAACATCAAAAGATGGATGGAGCAAACAGAGAAAGACAAGTCTGCACCCTTTAAGAAACCAGGGGACAGATGCAACTTCCCTGGCACAAACCCCTTCCTCCTCATCTTTTTTAGAGCTGAATCAGCCAGTCGCGAAAGACAAGGAGAGTACACAAACAAAAAAGAAAAACATGGAATCAGAGAACACTATTCCAGCAAATACAAAAAGAAGACCCATAGAGGGAAGAGGGGAGGCATCAGATTGAAGAAACCTGAGAAAAACAATAATACAGACACATATCCAACCACCAATGGAAATACAACGAATGATGGAATTTTTAATCAAAGCTTACATGAATTGACAACAAATGAAAGAGAGGTACTGAAATATGGCCTCTCATTTGCACCATCAAGAAGCCTTAACAGATTCCAAACATTCATAAATACTAAAGAATTCATAAGAAAACTAACTCTAAAAAGGTTCTTCATGAAATCTCCAATAGAAACAACAGCATTACGAAGTTACGGTACCAGTTCACAACAAGATCCTTTTGTACATTCAGACCTTAGACCAAAGTCTACCTTTTACCCCATTAACAGCAAAGGGAGTGCAATAGAGGCATTTGAGATGATAGTCTGCAATGAAACAAAGAATATCAACACAAGGAAAATGATGAACGTTAAGCACAATATGTCAAAAATCCAAATGGAGACCATTAAGCGGCTCGAGAATAATAACAAACTGACATTCAGACCAGCCAACAAGGACGGAGGGATCGTCATGCTCAACAGAGAAGATTATGTTAAAGAGAATGAACGCATATTGAGTGATCACACTACATATCAGAGACTGATGAACAACCCTGTTGAGGGCTTCCAGAAGGAACTAAAGATCTTACTCGGGAAGGCAAAGACATTGGGAGTGCTGAATGATAAAGAATTCAGATTTATTGATATAAAACATCCAATCACCCCAATAATATATAACCTACCAAAGATACATAAGACATTACAGAATCTGCCTGGTAGGCCAATAATATCGGGAATCAGATCATTAACGAGTAACCTCTACGAATATGTTGACAAGAACCTGCAAAAGTATGTGAAACAACTTCCCTCATTTTTGAGAGACTCCAAACAAATACTCAATCTACTAGAAGATATTCCATGGGAAGAAGGCTACATATTAGCTTCCTGTGATGTGACATCACTATACACGAGCATTCCACATAGCAAAGGAATAGACGCCATGAAAGGGTTCTTAGAAAAAGATCCAGAAATTCCTAAAGAACAAAGTAAGTTCATATTAGACAGCATCAAATATATCCTAACGCATAATTATTTCTGCAACAAAGGGAAATACTATAAGCAGATCTGTGGGACAGCGATGGGGACCAGGTTCGCGCCGAGCTATGCTAATCTATATATGGGCAAGTGGGAAGAAATTTTCTGGGACTCATGCTCGGCCAGCATGGACCTGGTCATATACAGCAGATATATAGATGACATTATAATCATCTGGAGAGGGTCCATAGAAGACCTCAAATATATACGATAGAGGTGATTAACAAAAATACATGAATGGAGCCATAGGAGCATCACATTCTTGGATCTAAGGATAGAAGTTAAGGATGGCAAATGGGAAACATCTATGCACTTCAAAGAGGTAGATAGTAACAACTACATCCATAACCTCAGTTGTCACCACGAGAAATGGAGAGACAACATCCCGAAAGGGCAGTTTTTAAGAATCCGGAAGAATTGCTCCAATCCACAAAAATGGGAGGAGCAAGCATTACTCTTGAAAGGGAAATTTATGGAAAGGGGATATAATGATATAACAACTACATCCATAACCTCAGTTGTCACCACGAGAAATGGAAAGACAACATCCCGAAAGGGCAGTTTTTAAGAATCCGGAAGAATTGCTCCAATCCACAAAATTTATGGAAAGGGGATATAATGAGGACTTGTTAGACTTCAAAATAGAGGAAGCTAGAGAGACTGAAAGAAAGAACCTCCTGAAATATAAAGATTATAGAATACTGGATAAAGTTGACGGGCCACTGAATATCCCCATGATCACTGAATTTAGTAGTAATAGACATATTATGGAAGGAATATTTAGAAAACATTGGTCTATGCTAAAAGAAGATGACATCATCAGTGATAAATTACCAGCACAACCCAGATTCATCTACCGAAAAACGGACAACCTAAAGAACAGGTTGGCACCCAGTATCCAAAGGCCTAAGGAACAAGAAACCACTAACATCTGTGGGAAAATAATTAAGGGTTTCTTTACTTGCCCAAGCTGCAAAGCTTGCAAATACGGCAAGAAAACCAACAAATTCCACTCCAAACACTCAAAAGAAGAATACAAGATACAAAACCTTATAAGATCCAAGGATAAAGGGGTCATATACCTAATAGAGTGTACTTGTGGACTCCAGTATGTTGGACAAACCTTGAGACTTCTAAAAGACAGAATACGAGAACACATACTGCTTATAGAAAAGCTGAATATGGATACAGTCCTATACAAGCACTTCACTACCAAACATCAGGGTAACATAAAATACCTCAATTTCATTGGCATACAGAAGGTCAAGAAAAATTGGAGGGGTGGAGACTTTGAAAGAAAACTCTTAACATCAGAGTCAAAATGGATCTTTCAATTAGATTGTCTACATCCGAAAGGCCTCAACAATAAGAAGGATCTTATCTAACTTCTTAATCTTTAGAAACACAATTTTTATCTTACTAGTCTACAAGTCAAGCTACAAAGACTTCTCACATCGCCTATCTTCCTGCCAAAAACTTTTTAAAGACTAGTTTATGCCTTGATATATATATTCCTTTATCCCTTTACTTCGTCAGTTGTATAGGGGCCAAAACAAACCTTTATAATCTTTTGAACATATTCCAAATGATACTACATGAAATTATAGGCCTCACTAAACAAAAATATAATGAATGTTATTCCCATCAGCGCCATATGACAAGTACCCCTAGCCGTGAGTATAATTGACAATAAAATCCAAACTTAATTCCAGCTGGCACATATATGATAAAGATCACCAGAGGATGACTCGGGTTACTATTTTGATATCTCTGTGCAATCTATCAAACCTTTTGATGCTCATCTAATATGCCAATCTATTGATCCTCTCTATGGTGTAGAAGTTATAACTCCTACCCAAATTAATTATAACATTCAGCAAATACTTAATACTTTTTAGCTCTTATACAAACAGAATCAACTATAACAAACATCTTCAAAATGTGACATACCCCATACACTAAAAGGTACCTTACACTAAGTTAACCCTCAATATGCTTAATGCTTCTTAAACATACACAATTCAGCCATATTGGTTCAGATCAAACAAATATAGACAAAGAATCTATAGCTACCAAATATGCCTGAGCTGTGACATATATGATTTAACCACTACACTGGGTCACCAGAAAGTGCAGCTATTTAAACATCCACTCACCTGATATTAGCCACATAAGTAGACTGAAAGCTTACTCATTGACTAACAGTTGTATCGGTATGGAAAATTTCAAACAGATGAACTATAAGAATTAAGTGAACACATTAGAGGACCCATTACAATAGGGCTACCCATATCAGCACCTACCCCTTTAGACGATGTGTTAGAATTAACTACCACACATCATCCATTACTATCATTGTATTATCCCCTAATAATGAGACTTGAACCACTATCTATATAGGAGAGCGACAATTCACACCTTGTAGATACACACAATACTTCTCAATCAATATCATTAAGCGCTGCAGCGTCACTAAACCATTTGTAGCGACCTGCAATTATGGTCACGCATATCACTGTATAGGAGATCTGAACGGCCTGTTCTGCTCCTATAACAAATTGCACTAAGCTCTACAATTTAATTATAGCCGCTGCAGCATTTGTTATGATCATGAAAAGGTAATTTGAGCGACCCATGCAGGAGCCTGCTCCAGCGTGTTCATAAGACAATTAATATATCTTATTGTTAAATATAACTAAACCTTTACCAGCTACACAAAGAAGCTGAATTTGGAAAACTTGGCTCACTACTGTATCCTTGGAAATAGCCTCAGGCTGACCTAAGCTATATAACACACTCCCATTATCTCCTCCCACATATAAATAGAAAGCTGGCTGTCAGCATGACAGCGTCAACATAATCTAACGAGATAACACATATGTTTTAGATACCAATTACAATCAAGATTTGAATACTGCCTTTAAAGCTAAACATCAACTGCATCTATTTCATTACTATTTACATAACAATTTATGGAAAACCCACAAGTGTTTGATAATGATTACACGAGTAATCATAATCAGAACAAAACACACATGGTCTGGTAAACAAACCAAGAACCAATCAAAATCATAACCAATCAAACCTCAGAGACGAGGTCTGACATTCACATTGCAGACAGTATACCGAGCAATGTAACGGTTCAAAACAAGTTACTTTAGAGATACTATGATCCCACAAGCAAAGTCTTGACACAACCTCTCTATATAATTTATGGAAAAAACGCAAGTGTCTGATAATGATTACACATATAACCAGAATGAAAACACACACAGTCTGGTAAACAAACCAAGAACCAATCAGACACACTAGGATATGACATCATAACCAATCAAATCTTAGAGACTACGAGTTCTGACAGTCACATTGCAGACAATATTCTGAATAATTTTACGGTCCAAAACAAGTTACTTTAGAGATACCATGATCCCATAAGTAAAGGCTTGAAAGGACAACTCAAAAGGATCAATGCATAGACACAAAATCTAATGACAAGATGACACATCCGGTTTTAGCCACGCCCCTAATTTCACAAGGTGTGAAAGAAACCACTATAAATAGACACCAGCAGCAGACAGACATTAGTCTTGAGAAAGACCTGGATGAGGCCGAAACGCATTGACTAAAGAGCTGGTAAGCATACTTTCAATCCAAAACCAAATCCTATACAATCTACAATATTTATTTATTTATAAAATATTTTACCAGGAAAGATACATTGAGATTTCTCTCGTTTTCAAGTATGTCCTGGGTACACAAAACATTGCATTGATACAACGGATACAATAAAATACAAAACAATAATAATACATGATATATGCACAAAAATTTAACATAGAACAGGTAGGAAATATATAATCAACAATGACAGGTGCATTCTGTTTTGAGATATGTAGAGAGGGATCTCTTAAAGGATATTAGGCATGGGGAAGGTTTGAAAGTGTGCGGGAGGTCGTTCCATAATTGTGGTGCTCTGTAGGAAAAGGAGGATCGAGCTGCTTTCTTTTTGTATTGAGGCACCCTAAATAATGTGGTACTGGATCGGAGGTTATAGGAGGTGGGAATAACCGGTGAGAGCATACTGCTCAGGTAGGGTGGGAGCTTCCCAGAAAAGCTTTTAAACACAAGGCAGGAAAGATGGAGGGTGCGTCTGGATTCCAGCGACAGCCAGTTTAGTTCTTTTAGCATGTCACAATGGTGGGTCCTGTAGTTACATTGTAGCACAAAGCAGCAGAACGAGTTATACAATGTATTAAGTTTATTAAGGTGAGTTTGCGGTGCTGGTGCATATACTACATCCCATAATCCACGATTGGCATCAGCATTTGCTGTACAATCTTTTCCTTTACAGTAGGGCTGAGGCAGGATTTGTTTCTGTACAGGGCACCAATTTTTGGATAAAGTTTAGATGCCAGTTTTTCTATATGGAGGCCAAAAGATAGATTGGGGTCTAACATACCCAAGAATTTAAAAGAGTGGACTGCGGTCAGTGTGCAATTTGATTTTGTTTTGATGCATACATGGGAATTTTGTAGTTTGTGTAGTTTAGGTCCTGTTCCAAAGATCATTGTGACAGTTTTGTCAGTGTTTAGGAAGAGTTTGTTTTTTGAGATCCACTTTTCTACCTCTGTGAACTGGTCTTGGAGTACTGCTTCAAGCTGCGGTAGATCGGAATTGTTTGCATAGATTACCGTGTCATCTGCATACATGTGTACAGTTGAGGATTTGCAGACATTAGGCAGATCATTTATAAACAATGTGAATAGCAGGGAGCCGAGAATGGAACCTTGGGGAACACCACACGTGACTGGGAGAGGGAGGGAGTCGCTGTCAGAAATGGAGACATATTGGGGGGGCGGAGCTTGGCTGCAGCTAAGATGGCTGTGTAATCCCACAGCTCCGGAGTACCAGCACCCTATTGAGGCCACATTGGAGGTAGATACAACCCAAAACAGTGTTATGAGCAGCATAAAGGGTGACCGCAGAGAGATAGAGTGAGGTGGGAGCTTCACGTATATATATCTTTAAGACGCCACGGAGAAAAACGGGAGCACCGGCTGCACTGTAATGGCGACGGAGGAGACGGCTGTCTCACAACATGGAGCAAGACAGAGATATACACAGGGGATCTAACTTTCGGCAGAACATAAGGATGTACCGACTCATCATAAGTTAGCATCTCACATATGAAGGTATTATGCTATAAATTTCTAGAAAGATCACTTAGAATGAACACAAAATGGCAGGCGCATTAACAAAATACTGAGCACGCAGCAGCAAGCAGTAGCACGTGTAAATGTACATGAACCCTCAGGGAGACACACTGAAGAGTACGCCAGGCTAATCTCTTAAAAGTAAGAAAGAGGAGGAAGGCAAGAGGTATTTTCTTCTCTTTATTTTACATTGCATATAAAACTATGGCATCAAGGAAAAACATACAAAAACCAAAGTTAGCAAAAATGCAGGCAAGGGAGACCCCTGTTAGCTCCTTTTTCACACCCACAGACAAGCAGAGATCACCGACACTACAAGACTCGAGGGGGCAAGGATCCCCAGCACAATCAGTGGGAGAAGACACTTCACAAGAGACGGAACTCACTACTCAGGTGCCATTAGCATTATTGTCCTCTTTACCTTCAAAGCAAGATATTGCGGACATAGTGAGGGCCTGCATGAGGGAAGAAATGGCGGAGATAAAACAAGATATTCATGCATTAGGCATCAGAGTAGAGGCCTTAGAAGACCAATCAGGCTCAGTTACTGAGGAGATTACAGATATGCAAGATCAATTGAATGCACAAATGTCAACTATAGAGGAATTGAACGACAAATTAGAGGACCTCGAAAATAGAGGCCGAAGGAAAAATATCCGTATCCGGGGTATCCCTGAGTCTGTACTCCCCAAGGACTTTTACACATATTTTGCTGCACTATTTACTCATTTGAAAGGGGCGCCGCCAGCTGTAGACATCCAGTGGGTCAGAGCCCACCGAGCACTAAGGCCCAAACCCCCAGACACGGCACCACCTAGGGATGTCATTATGAAATTCAAAAACTTTCTAGAAAAAGAGGAAATTCTTATGCTATCTAGGAAAAATCAGCCTGTAAGGTTCAGAGGGACAGTATTGCAATTTTATGCGGACCTTGCAACAAGGACTTTACAGAGGAGAAAAGAACTGGCGCCTTTGACTAAGATGCTCCGCGATAAAAAAATATTATACAGGTGGGGGTTCCCATTTCAGCTCTATGTCCTACAAGATCACAAACGTCTAACCTGCAGAAGACCTGCAGATGTACCTGGATTTTGCAGTGCTTTAAACTTAGACCCTCCGGAACTTATAACATTGGACAATCAACAACCATCCATGATGCGAGGGGAAAAAAGACCACAATCAGAACTATGGAAACAAGTTCCCAAAGGACAATCCAAAAAATGACTGTCTATGTATTCACATTACAGAAAAACAAATATGTATGACTGGCGGATACAGCCAGTAAATGGTGAAGTGAAGAGACTGCTCTCACAGGATGTGGTAAAGTAACAGACATAGGCAATTGAATGACTTTTTAATGATTTCTATGTAATAGGACTCTAAAAGGCCATGTATGTGCTAAATGTATGTTGCGTTATAGATTCATTTTAGAGATAGACATATATTCACTGTTTTATAAATGTTTAATTAGTTAAAAACAGAGGCAAATTTAAGGTTAAATCTGAATGTTATACACCTGAATAACAGGGGTCTGGTTCCCCTGCTAAAGTGGACCCGTGAATGGAAACGGTTCCTAGGTCTTCTCCCAAACAGAGGGGAGACTTATTTTTGTTGTTTTTTCTATGTATGTTTTTACGTTTGTTTGGATATGTTATTTTCCTAACATGTTTAGTGAGTCAGGGGTTAAGCCGTATAGTCAGAGAGGAAATGTGGTATATAATACATTGCAGAAAACAATTGATGCGGATGCTACATGTTTTGTTTTACATAAATGGATAAGACGGGAAAGATACTTAAATTTATCACACAGAATGTTAAGGGGTTAAATTCACCTGCGAAGAGATCCATGGCAATGTCAGATTTATATAAAAAGAAGGGTGATGTTCTCTTTCTCCAGGAGACGCACTTTAGGAAGTTACACGAACCCAAATATATGGGACCTCATTACACACAACACTTCCATAGCTCATACACTTCTAAGAAATGTGGTGTGAGTATTCTTTTGAGTAAGACAATTCCTTTTCAACACATTCAGACACACACAGACTTAGATGGTAGGTTTTTGGGGTTTTTTGGGCTACTCTATGGTAAGCCTACTACACTAATAAACATATATGCACCGAATACCCAACAACTCCCTTTCTATAAGAAAACATTGAAAAAAATTATAGACATTTCTAAAGGCTTGATATTCATAGGGGGGGATTTTAATATACCACTACATCCCGAGGTAGATAGTTCAAACCCAAATCCCCACACATCTAAAAGGACGCTCAGACACTTCTGGAAGCTATTGAAAGATTCAAATTTATATGATATATGGAGGTTTATTCACCCCAACACTGTAGAATATACTTTTTTTTCTTCCCTAAATCATACATATAGCAGACTAGATTACTTGTTCACAAACCAATCAGGTTTATCATACATTCGAGATGCAACAATTTCACATACAGTATGGTCGGACCATTCTGCAGTATCCATTACAATAGAGTGGCCAGATACACCAATAACTCCATACATATGGAGATTAGACGATTCCCTGTTGTTAGGGGACGTAAGATTTACAAAATTACAGACCTCACTGCAGGAATACTTTAGTTTCAACTCAACCCCGGATAGTGATCCTATAACAGTATGGGAGGCACATAAGTGTTTTATGAGGGGAGAATTTATAAAAATGAGAGCACATTATAGAAAGTTAGCAAGATTGCAGTATGAAACTCTCACTGCTAAATTAGCAGCCCTAGAATACAAGCACAAAATGACCCCGAATGATCAACAAATTTATAAAGACTTACAGGAGACTAGGACAGCTGTATATGAATTACTGTTAAAAGAATACAAGGCTAAAACGGCCAGCTTCAAGCAAAAAATGTACTATGAAGGAAATAGAGCGGGAAAAATGCTGGCTAGAACCTTAAAAATTAAGAAATACAAAACCTTCGTTCATGAACTAAAAACACCTAAAAAGACCAAATTACACTCAACCAAAGATATACTTTCCCAGTTTGAGACATACTATGCTCAACTATATAACATAACAGTTCCCGGACAGGCCACAGAATCAGATGATGTAATACAGGAATACCTGAGTAGGGTACCACTCCCCAAATTAAACGAAGAACAATCAAAAGAACTAGACACACCCATCACGCACAAGGAAATTCAGTTAGCAATACAAGACCTTAATGTAGGCAAAAGCCCGGGCCCAGACGGGTATACCGTACAATATTATAAGAAATTTGCTGCGCTTATAATTCCACATCTCTTGCAAATATTTAACAAAATTGATGCACACTACCCACTCCACCCAAGTATGCTAGAAGCACATATCACGGTCCTTCCAAAGCCTGGTAGGGCTCCTGATGTACCTCAGAATTTCAGACCAATATCATTATTAAATGTGGATGTAAAAATCTTTGCAAAAATATTGGCTACTAGGATCAATCGATTCTTACCACAATTAATACATGTGAATCAGGTAGGCTTCACGCCATTTAGAGAAGCAAGAGACAACACTATAAAATTGTTAAACCTGCTAGAATATACACAAACACACAAAATACCATCCATTATGCTTGCAATGGATGCCGAAAAGGCCTTTGATAGGTTACACTGGACCTTCCTACAGAACACACTGAAGCGTTTTGGGCTGAGTGACAGTATAATAAGCAAAATATTCGCATTATATAATAAGCCAACTGCCAGGATTAAACTAAACGACTCACTCTCAAATAAATTCCCGATATTAAATGGAACCAGGCAGGGCTGCCCCCTGTCGCCACTACTGTTTGTACTTACAATAGAAGTCTTGGCTGCGGCTATTAGAAATAATTCATCTATACATGGTGTAATGGTAAAAGATACCCAATATAAACAAGCTTTATATGCCGATGACGTGCTTTTGACCCTTACATCACCGCTGCAATCCCTAGAAGCACTAGCCACAGAAATTGACATTTATAGCAGATACTCTAATTTCAAAATTAACCCAACCAAGTCAGAAGTGATGGGGATCCATATCTCTACATCAGAACTTCGAGAAATAGCTGACAAATATAAATATAAAATACAAACTTCCTCTATAAAATACCTAGGAGTCCAGATCTCGCATGATCCACAAACACTTTTCCAACTAAATTATCAAACCCTTTTGAAAGAGATACAGTCTGAATTACACAGCTGGGAACATAAAAACATAGCGTGGCTGGGTAGAGTAGACGCTTTTAAAATGTCTATTCTGCCAAAAATCCTATACATATTCCAAACACTGCCCATATCAGTTCCACAATCTTACATTACCAGCATGCAGAATATAGTTAACACATATATCTGGCAAAAGAAAAGACCTAGAATTTCCAAAAAGATTATGTATAGACCACGAAAAAATGGAGGCCTTAGTGTGCCTTGCTTATTATATTATAGACAAGCGATTCTCCTCAACAGAGTGATAGATTGGTGTAAACATGGACAGCACAAAGAGTGGGTTGCCTTAGAAAAACAATTAACGGGACATCCTAACCTAGGAGGTCTGTGCTGGACAAATAAGATACATAGACGTCTAGATAAAAATATGCCCCAATTAGTTCAAGTGACCCTTGAAACCTGGGATAAACTCTCAAACAAAACAAAAGGTATCTCCTCAAACCCCTCCCCTTTAACTCCAATCCTTTACAATCCGGAGATTCCAATACAGGGGCTACCGACACCAAAAGATACTGACCACATTTTATCTTTTATACCTTTTTATAAGATCCTGTCTGAAGGTAAACTTAAAAGCAAGGATGAACTAATTGAGATTGCTCCACAAATAGTTAAAGATTGGCTCACTCTCCAGACAATATCACATTTCTTACATAGTGCACAATACAAGGCTAATTTAAGTAGACCACTTACCCTATTTGAAAACGTATGTTTTTCCCAGACCCCTGTAAAAGGTGGCATGTCGACAATATATAAATTACTAATAGAAAATCATTCTAGATCACTACCAGCCTATTGTAAAATATGGGAAAAGGAATTAAATAAGGAGATTTCTCTTAAAGAGTGGAAGATAATTTTCACTAATATGGGTAAATCACCATCATCCATCAGTGTCACGGAGACTAACTTAAAACTCCTGTATCGATGGTACCTTACGCCACATAGACTCTCAAAGATATACCCTAATACAGACAATAAATGCTGGAGAGACTGTGGGGAGGTTGGAACACTGATACACATATGGTGGGAGTGTCATTTGATTAAGCAATACTGGGAGGATGTTAGGGTAGAAATAGAGAGAGTTATTTCGGTCAAGCTTACACTAGACCCAATGATTTTACTTTTCAACTACACCCCCAAACTGAAATGCAAGTTGAGATTACGATTATTGTATATCATGGTCAATGGAGCCAAACAATTGATCCCACGTCTGTGGAAGACACCTAATATCCCCAACATAACAAACTGGAGAGACTATATCACGCAATTACTGACCCTAGAGAAATATCATTTCATGCAGACCCAACAAATGGAATTCTACTCTAACATGAGGTTTCTTTGGGAGGATTATATAGCATCAACTTAATGACAGGATTGGGTCAGATTGGGCTTGAGTAATTAACTCTGACTATATTGGGATATAGTAGAACTGTTAGCTTTTATAAAATTATATGTATGCGTTGAAGATTTGCATTTTTGTATTGATGAAAGTTAATTGTTTTCAAATGTATGACTTGACTCTGTATTGTTATTTTTCAACAAATAAAGGAAAATTTAAAAAAAAAAAGAAAGAAATGGAGACATATTGTGATCGATCCGATACATATGATCGAAACCAGGTTAGCGGAAGATCACCAATACCTGAGTTTTTTAGTTTGAGCAGTAGTATGTTGTGGTCTACTGTGTCAAAGGCCTTTGCAAAATCAAGGAAAATAGCTCCAGTTAGGTCACCTTGTTCCATTCCAGTTTGGATATCGTTGCAAACTTTTAGGAGGGCAGTTGTAGTGGAGTGATTTGTATGAAAACCTGATTGATCAGGGGTCAGATAGTTAGATTGTTGGTAATATTCACATAATTGCGTATGGACGCATTTTTCTAAGATTTTTGACAATACTGGGAGCAATGATATTGGGCGATAGTTAGAAACCAAGGTTATCTCCCCACTTTTATGGATAGGCACTACTCTTGCAGTCTTCCAGAGTTTGGGTATGTAGCCAGACACCAAGGATTCGTTAATTAGGGTTGTGACAGGTTTAGCAATTGCTGGCGCACTAAGCTTCAACAGCATTGCTGGGATTTGATCAGGTCCAGACTGGTTTTTCATATTTAGGTTGTTAAGGTGTTTCTTAATGACATTGATGGGTACAGATCTAAAATTGAACTTCTCTATATTGGGTCTTTGCTGATTTTGTGGGGCCTGATCCACATTTGTAGCTTCAGGATGCGTGCCATTTATTAGTTTGTCAATCAGGGTGGTGGAGCATCCGACAAAATATTTGTTAAAGGCATTTGCTACATCTAAGGGGAGTTGCAGGGTTTGGTTGTCCATATTAACAGTGGAGGGTTGGGAGTGGATTGGTGGAGTTTGTAAATTATTTATGACTTTCCAAAACTTTCTAGGGTTTGATATGTTATTGTTCAGATTTTCACAGAAATATTGGGCTTTGGCCAATTTTGTTTGTTTAGTGCATATATTTGACCATTGTCTATATACACAGTGATCGTTCATAGAGCCAGTATGCTTGAAATTTGACCACAATGAATCTCGAAACTGGTACATTTGAATGAGGTCAGCTGTGATCCAATTCAAGTGTGCTCCTTTTACTCTCACCTTACACAGCGGGGCATGTAAATTCCAAACTTGTAGGAGTTCGGACTGAAAGAATTCAACTGCAGAGTCAAGGTCTGGGATTAGGTTTAATCTGTGCCAGGGGAGGTTCTTGATGTCATTTAGAAATGATTGAAGATTAAATTTTTTTAAGGATCTGGTGATTTTAACCTTGGGAGAGGTTTTAGTTGCCTTTATTTTGCGCATACAGTACACTAAGCAGTGGTCACTGAAATTGTTAGGGAGAACACCTGCCTCCTGGATTCAGTTGGGAGAGGTGGAGAGAATCCAATCGAGCAGGGTGTGATTATGGCTTTTGTTGTTTATGCGAGTTGGGGAGGAGATTAATTGCGTTAGCTGCAAAGACTTAAACACAAAGCAACAATTATTATTTTTTGGATTCAGCCAATCAATATTAAAATCTCCAAAAACCAAAACTTCACTTTTTGGGTTTTGAGCTATGGTTTCACTAAGGAGATGGGCTATGTCTGAAAGGAAATGTACAGGAGAGCTAGGTGGGCGGTAGATTCCAACAACAATGATTGATTTACTGCACAGGATCTCAATTGTGCCAGAAAGGAAATCAAAGTTGGCAGGAGAGCTAGATTTTTGTAAAGTGGTGTACTTTGTGGAGTTGTCAACATAGATTACAATGCCGCCTCCTCTCTTTGCTCTGTCATTTCTATGGCATGAATACCCATGTATTGCA
Organism: Bombina bombina; assembly: GCF_027579735.1. NCBI lineage: Eukaryota > Metazoa > Chordata > Amphibia > Anura > Bombinatoridae > Bombina > Bombina bombina. The sequence continues at coordinate 607,468,801 of NC_069499.1, read as the reverse complement.
ATGGCAGAGTCGGGTATTTTTGAGGTTAGCCACGATTCAGAGATCACAATGATTTTGGGCTTGTATTGTAAACACCAAGCTTGTAGTGCATCGATTTTTGGTAGTAAGCTGTGGATATTACAGTGCACAAAGGAGATTCCTTTTTTAGCTGGAAGGCTAGGAATGGAATTTGTTGGGGGACCAGGGTTAGATTCTACATCATTTGCAAGGGCAAGTAACAGAAGGAATAGGAATTTGGGCATATTTTTTGTTTTGCCAATTAGTGAATGGGATATTTTATAGTTTTGAGAGGTGGGTGTAGGAGGGTTATTTTTTATAACTCTCCCCCAGCATTCAGCAGATAAGTTGCAGCAACAGAGCAGGCCATGGTGTATGATAATTTGTTTTCGAGTTTGAGGTGTGTCCTTATAGCAGTAGTGGTGTGAACAAAATTTGAGTGAGAAAAGGGTTAACACAAATAACAGTATGGTCATATTTGGATTCATGTTAGTGGTATGAGGTGTGTAGATGAAAATAAAACAAAAGTAGTACAAAATGTAAAGGAAATAAAAGTATATACTACTGATGTGTGATATATAGCTATTTGTAGGGAGAGAGAGTAAGTATTATAAAGGGTTAAGTGAATGAAAGGATATATCTATTTTTTGAGACATTGAATTTACCACCACCACACCTTGACAGCCCTAACACAGATCTTCCAGTGATTTCACACCCCTCTTATGGGTATCACCAATACTAGGCTGAGGTCCACCAGCTGGACATCCGTTATCAACCTGCCCTTTGTTTTTATGCTAATTGTTATGCTTATTGTTTTATGTTTTTTACTTTTGTCTGTATTGTGGCTCCACATTTTATGATTTTATGATTGTATATTTATTTCTGTTTTATGACTAATGTGTATGATTAAATTTTCCGTATATCATACTTGATTATCACCACTTATTCTACTCCACCCCTTTGGAGTTTTCAGTCACCTGGCCTTGTTTGTGAGGCGCTCTGACCACACAACCCACTACCATTCCCCTTCAGGCTAGCTAGATAGCCTTTGACCAGAGCTATAGGTGGGTCTGTCTCTTAGCGCTCTTTCTATACAATACATTACATAGTAATTAATATAGTAAGGATAGGCAAGTATTTCAATTTAATAGCAGCACAGTATGAGTGGCACAGAAAGGGTTAACACCCTAAAGGGATCAGACAAATGTTGACACAGTGTAATACTGAAGTTCCTAGGAGAGAATAAGAAACAACTGGGTACTGTCTCTTTAAAAAGGAAAACATGTTTTAAAATGTAAAAATATAAGGGTTACAGTAATTGTGTACTTTCACTTTAAACAATAATGTTATTGAATTAACCATTTTAAGCTGAATTGAATTAAGCCCAGCAAATAAGGGATTCAAATAATAAAATTTGCACCTGTCTAACTAACATTCCCCCCTTAGAGATCTTTCCCTGCTCGAGAAGATGAATAACGCACAGGCACATTTAAAATGACAGTGACCAATTTTTAAGATATTTGTTTTCTTTTTAAAAGTGCCTAAACTGTATAAAGTGTTAAATGGTGTATGTGAATATGTCCCCAGGCTATGTGAAGCATGTCTATATGATTATGCTAATAGCCTGTAGACTTTGAAGGTGCATGGTACTTACATATCAGCAGCACCTTCGTCTTTTGTGCTCGCTTTAACGGCAGAAGGCTACTTCCAGTAGATTGACCCATTTGAGACAGGGCAAGCACAGTGCCAAGGATCTGTAAAGAGCAGCACACTGTAGGTTAGTGGTGGTGGGCATGCCCACATTTCACCTTGGAGGCTGGTGGCCTCCACACTGAAAAAAGATTTTCACTGCTTGGCTGAAATCCTGTCAACTACTCTGCCCTGTTTTAGGTTCTCTGAGGAGGATAATGAGTCTCAGATCTAAAGATAAAAAACAAGAGGTGCCTCATAGTGTAGCCATCATTTGTAAAATGGAAAACCCAATGTAAATAGAATATTCACAAATGTAGATACACCAAAGCAAGTAGTAATGTTCAAATTAGCAGACTGGGGCGCGATCCGATATAGATCGCAGTTTGCGGCGCAAGCGAGGAGACCGGCGTCGCCCGCAGTTTCAGCTCGCAACTCGAGCTATCCCATATAAGTCGCCGTCAGATGCTAACGTGCCGTAAGTCTCACAAACCAGCGATGTCCAGAAATCTGCGCAAGTACAAATTTCTGGCGTCGCCAGTGACTTGCGGCACGTTAGAAACTGCCGGCGCCTATAAAACCTGACTAAAGTTTAAAACACCCGCACTGTCTAACACGCCTCCCTAACATAGCCCGCACTGTCTAACACGCCTCCCTAACATAGCCGCACTGTCTAACACGCCTCCCTAACATAGCCCGCACTGTCTAACCCTCTATCCGCTATCCCCCCTCACTAGCCTAACAATAAAAAAGCTATTAACCCCTAAACCGCCGCTCCTTTACCCCGCCGCAACCTAATAAAGTTATTAACCCCTAAACCGCCGCTCCCGTACCCCGCCGCCAGCTATATTATATCTATAACCCCCTAAAGTGAGCCCCTAACACCGCCGCCATCTATATTAAAATTATTAACCCCTAATGTAAGCCCCTTACACCGCCGCCATCTCTATTAAAATGATTAACCCCTAATTTAATCTACCTACCCCGCCGCCAGCTATATTATCTATATTAACCCTAAGTATATTATAGTTAATATAGGTATTACATTATATATATTAACTATATTAACCCTAATTATATTAGGGTTAATATAGTTACTATAGTATTTATATTAACTATATTAACTCTATCTAACCCTAACTAAATTTATATTAAATTAATCTAATTCATTTATAAACTAAAATATTCCTATTTAAATCTAAATACTTACCTATAAAATAAACCATAAGATAGCTACAATATAATTAATAATTACATTGTAGCTATGTTAGGGTTAATATTTATTTTACAGGTAAATTGTTAATTATTTTAACTAGGTATAATAGATATTAAATAGTTATTAACTATTTAATATCTACCTAGTTAAAATAATTACCCAATTACCTGTAAAATAAATCCTAACCTAAGTTATAAATACACCTACACTATCAATAAATTAAATAAAGTACAAACATCTATCTAAAAATACAATTAAATTAACTAAACTAAATTACAAAAAAAAACAAACACTAAATTACAAAAAATAAAAAAAAGATTACAAGATTTTTAAGCTAATTACACCTATTCTAAGCCCCCTAATAAAATAATAAACCCTTCCCTGCCCTATTCTAAATTAAACATATTTCAAAGCTCTTTACCTTACCAGCCCTTAAAAGGGCCTTTTGTGGGGCATGCCCCAAAGAATTCAGCTCTTTTGCATTCAACAAATACAATCCCCCCCCCCCCATTACAACCCACCACCCACATACCCCTATTCTAAACCCACCCAAACCCCCCTTAAAAAAGCCTAACACTACCCCCCTGAAGATCTCCCTACCTTGTCTTCACCACACCGGGCCGAACTCCTGATCCGATCCGGGCGATGTCGTCCTCCAAGCGGCAAAGAAGAATTCTTCCTCCGGCGATGTCATCCTCCAAGCGGCAAAGAAGAATTCTTCCTCCGGCGACGTCTTCCTCCAAGCGGCAGCAAAGTCTTCATTCTTCCGGCGGCATCTTCAATCTTCTTTCTTCGCTCCGCCGCCGCGGAGCATCCATCCCGGCCGACTGCTAAACTTGGAATGAGGTACCTTTAAATGACGTCATCCAAGATGGCGTCCGCCGAATTCCGATTGGCTGATAGGATTCTATCAGCCAATCGGAATTAAGTTAAAAAAATCTGATTGGCTGATTGAATCAGCCAATCAGATTCAAGTTCAATCCGATTGGCTGATCCAATCAGCCAATCAGATTGAGCTCGCATTCTATTGGCTGTTCCGATCAGCCAATAGAATGCGAGCTCAATCTGATTGGCTGATTGGATCAGCCAATCGGATTGAACTTGAATCTGATTGGCTGATTCAATCAACCAATCAGATTTTTTTAACTTAATTCCGATTGGCTGATAGAATCCTATCAGCCAATCGGAATTCGGCGGACGCCATCTTGGATGACGTCATTTAAAGGTACCTCATTCCAAGTTTAGCAGTCGGCCAGGATGGATGCTCCGCGGCGGCGGAGCGAAGAAAGAAGATTGAAGATGCCGCCGGAAGAATGAAGACTTTGCTGCCGCTTGGAGGAAGACGTCGCCGGAGGAAGAATTCTTCTTTGCCGCTTGGAGGATGACATCGCCGGAGGAAGAATTCTTCTTTGCCGCTTGGAGGACGACATCGCCCGGATCGGATTAGGAGTTCGGCCCGGTGTGGTGAAGACAAGGTAGGGAGATCTTCAGGGGGGTAGTGTTAGGCTTTTTTAAGGGGGGTTTGGCTGGGTTTAGAATAGGGGTATGTGGGTGGTGGGTTGTAATGGGGGGGGGGATTGTATTTGTTGAATGCAAAAGAGCTGAATTCTTTGGGGCATGCCCCACAAAAGGCCCTTTTAAGGGCTGGTAAGGTAAAGAGCTTTGAAATATGTTTAATTTAGAATAGGGCAGGGAATTTTTTTTATTTTGGGGGTTTATTATTTTATTAGGGGGCTTAGAATAGGTGTAATTAGCTTAAAAATCTTGTAATCTTTTTTTTATTTTTTGTAATTTAGTGTTTGTTTTTTTTTGTAATTTAGTTTAGTTAATTTAATTGTATTTTTAGATAGATGTTTGTACTTTATTTAATTTATTGATAGTGTAGGTGTATTTATAACTTAGGTTAGGATTTATTTTACAGGTAATTGGGTAATTATTTTAACTAGGTAGATATTAAATAGTTAATAACTATTTAATATCTATTATACCTAGTTAAAATAATTAACAATTTACCTGTAAAATAAATATTAACCCTAACATAGCTACAATGTAATTATTAATTATATTGTAGCTATCTTATGGTTTATTTTATAGGTAAGTATTTAGATTTAAATAGGAATATTTTAGTTTATAAATTAATTAGATTAATTTAATATAAATATAGTTAGGGGTGTTAGTGTTAGATAGAGTTAATATAGTTAATATAAATACTATAGTAACTATATTAACCCTAATATAATTAGGGTTAATATAGTTAATATATATAATGTAATAACTATATTAACTATAATATACTTAGGGTTAATATAGATAATATAGCTGGCGGCGGGGTAGGTAGATTAAATTAGGGGTTAATCATTTTAATAGAGATGGCGGCGGTGTAAGGGGCTTACATTAGGGGTTAATAATATTAATATAGCTGGCGGCGGTGTAAGGGGTCAGATTACGGGATAGATAAGGTAGATGGCGGCGGTTTTAGGGGCTCACAGTAGGGGGTTAGTTTATGTAGATGGCGGCGGGGTCCGGGAGCGGCGTTTTAGGGGGTAATAACCTTATTAGGGATTTCGGGGGGGGGGGGGGGATCGCGGTTGACAGGGAGATAGACATTGCGCATGCGTTAGGTGTTAGGTTTATTTTAGCAGATCGCGGTTGACAGGGAGATAGACATTGCGCATGCGTTAGGTGTTAGGTTTATTTTAGCAGCTAGTTTAGGGAGTTACGGGGCTCCAATAGTCAGCGTAAGGCTTCTTACGGCTGCTTTTTGTGGCGAGGTGAAAATGGAGTAAGTTTTCTCCATTTTCGCCACGTAAGTCCTTACGCTGCATATTGGATACCAAACTGCGCGGGTTTGGTATACCTGCCTATGGCCCAAAAAACTGCGGGCGACGGCAGAAATATACGCGCGTAACTTCTAGCTTACGCCGTATATAGGATACCAAATCCGCGCAATTATTGGCGTTGCCGGCTTTTGCGGGCGACGCTTTATATCGGATCGACCCCCTGATGTTTAACAGCAGTCAGCACGCTAAGCGATAACCACAATAGATTTGCAATCTGTCTCGCCGACAGGAGAGAAAGCAACAAACTTCTGGTGTAGTCACGGTAGGTGTAGCCCAGCTGGAATTGTGGACGTAACTGTGTGGTCCACCGTAAAGAGCACACAGCTTTACTGCGGCAAATAAACAACGGTGGAAAAGTCTGATTTAGGTTCAAACAGACAACCGGAGATAAAAAACATTTTTAAAAAATTGCAACGCCTTTCTCGGCCAACACAATTTTTTGTGAGACACAACTGCAAGACTAGATACTTAACGGGGCAATAGTCTTTCTGAATTCTCCAGGTAAAAATGCCCCATAGCTCACAAAGCCTGCTAATTATGACAACTTTTATTTTATTCAGCAAGACTACTTTACCCTAACAAAACTAATTACCAGGGGCATAACTACAGGGGTCGTCACTTCTACCAGGTCCATCTTTTTAAGGGGTCCACAGCCACTGCTTCCCCTAAACTATGCGCTTACTATTTTTATTAGTTTATTTATTTTAATTAACTTTTATGCCCCTCTACCTTCTATAAACCTGCACAGGCTTCTTTAGAGAGAGGGGAAGGAGTAGGTGGGCAGAGCAGGGCAGCAACCCTGTATTTAGGAGCAGTCAGTCTCACCTCTGCTCCTGGGGCCCGATCCGATATGCAGCGTCAACCGCAAAAGCCGGCGACGCCAAATTTTGTGTGGGTTTGGTATCACATATACGGCGTAACATAGAAGTTACGCTCGTATATTTCTGCCTTCAGCCGTAGTTTTTTGGCCCATAGACAGGTATACCAAACCCATGCAGTTTGGTATCCAATATACAGCGTAAGGACTTACGTGACGAAAATGGAGAAATCTTACTCCATTTTCACCTCGCCACAAATTGCAGGCGTAGTAAGCCTTACGCTGAGTATTGGAGCCCCGTAACTCCCTAACTGCCTGCAAAATAAAACCTAGCAAATAACGCATGCGCAATGTCTATCTACCTGTCAACCGCAATCCCCCGCCGTAATCCCTAATAAAGTGTTTAACCCCTAAACCGCCGCTCCCGGACCCCACCGCCAGCTACTTTAAATGTCTAACCCCCTAATGTGATCCCCCTACACCACTGCCACCTATATTAAAATGTGAGCCCCCTACCCCGCCGCCACCTATTTTAACTACATTACCCCCTAATGTGAGCCCCCTACCCCGCCGCCACCTATATTAAAATTATTAACCCCTAATCTAATCCCCCTACACCGCCGCCACCTATATTAAAATTATTAACCCCTAATCTAATCCCCCTACCCCGCCGCCACCTACATTAAAATGATAACCCCCTAATGTGAGCCCCTACCCTGCAGCCACCTACATTAAAATGATTAACCCCTAATATGATCCCCCTACCCCGCCGCCACCTATATTAAAATGATTAACCCCTAATCTAATCCCCCTACACCGCCGCCACCTATATTAAAATTATTAACCCCTAATCTAATCCCCCTACACTGCCGCCACCTATATTAAAATTATTAACCCCTAATCTAATCCCCCTACACCGCCGCCACCTATATTAAAATTATGAACCCCTATATAGACATGTGTATGGCGAAAAAATTCGGTTTGGTTCGGAATTTTTAGAAGTTTGGTTTGTATCGATTCAAATTCGGAAAATTTCAAATCGATTCGTTTCGGATTCGTTTCGGATTCATTCGGATTTGAAGAAATTCGGCTGGATTTGGTTAGATTCGGTTTGATTCGGTTCGATTCGGTTCGTAAATTCGGCATTTCGGTAAGTGTTAGGTGGGATTAGACTAGTATTATACTGTATATTAGGTGTTAACCTAACATACTGTACCCCTACCCCGCCGCCACCTATTTTAACTAAATTACCCCCTAATGTGAGCCCCCTACCCCGCCGCCACCTATATTAAAATTATTAACCCCAATCTAATTCCCCTACACCGCCGCCACCTATATTAAAATTATTAACCCCTAATCTAATCCCCTACCCCGCCGCCACCTACATTAAAATGATAACCCCTAATGTGAGCCCCTTCCCTGCCGCCACGTACATTAAAATGATTAACCCCTAATATGATCCCCCTACCCCGCCGCCACCTATATTAAAATTATTAACCCCTAATCTAATCCCCCTACACCGCCGCCACCTATATTAAAATGATTAACCCCTAATCCCCCTACACCGCCGCCACCTATATTAAAATGATTAACCCCTAATCTAATCCCCCTACACCGCCGCCACCTATATTAAAATTATGAACCCCTAATTAGACATGTGCATGGCGAAAAAATTCGGTTCGGTTCGGTTCGGATTGATTCGGAATTTTCGAAGTTCGGTTCGTATCGATTCGAATTCGGAAAATTTCAAATCGATTCGTTTCGGATTTGTTTCGGATTCATTCGGATTCGAAGAAATTCAGCTGGATTCGGTTAGATTCGGTTTGATTCGGTTCGATTCGGTTCGTAAATTCGGCATTTCGGTAAGTGTTAGGTGGGATTAGACTAGTATTATACTGTATATTAGGTGTTAACCTAACATACTGTACAATACTAGTGTAATCCAATGGCCATCCGAATTTACGAATCGATTCGATTCGGTTTGATTCAGAAAATTCGGTAAAATTTTAATTCGGAAATTCCGTTCGATTCGAATAGCCGAATTTTCCGAATTTCCGAATCGAACCGAACCGAACCGAATCGCACATATCTACCCCTAATCTAATCCCCCTACACCGCCGCCACCTATATTAAATATATTAACCACTAAACCTAAGTCTAACCCTAACACCCCCTAACTTAATTATTATTAAAATAAATCTAAATAATATTAATAATATTAACTAAATTATTCCTATTTAAATCTAAATACTTACCTATAAAATAAACCCTAAGATAGCTACAATATAATTAATAATTACATTGTAGCTATTTTAGGGTTTATATTTATTTTACAGGTAACTTGGTATTTATTTTAACTAGGTACAATAGCTATTAAATAGTTAATAACTACTTAATAGCTACCTAGTTAAAATAATTACCAAATTACCTGTAAAATAAATCC
>NC_069499.1:607419799-607454799 GCF_027579735.1 Bombina bombina | reverse complement strand
CAGAACATCGCCACCACTATAATAAACATATTAACCCCTAAACGGCCGCACTCCCGCATCACAAACACTAGTTAAATATTATTAACCCCTAATCTGCCGCGCCTAACATCGCCGACACCTACCTACATTTATTAACCCCTAATCTGCCGCCCCCAACGTCACCACGACTATACTAAATTTATTAACCCCTAAACCTAAGTCTAACCCTTACACCCCCTAACTTAAATATAATTAAAATAAATCTAAATAAAACCTACTATCATTTCCTAAATTATTCCTATTTAAAACTAAATACTTACCGATAAAATAAACCCTAAGCTAGCTACAATATAACTAATAGTTACATTGTAGCTAACATAGGTTTTTATTTTTATTTCACAGGCAAGTTTGTATTTATTTTAACTAGGTAGACTAGTTAGTAAATAGTTATTAACTATTTACTAACTACCTAGCTAAAATAGACACATTTACCTGTAAAATAAAACCTAACCTGTCTTACACTCAGGGATAGGCAAGGTGTCCGTACACGGACATTGGTGTCCGTGACTAGCCCTTGCAGTGTCCGCCACAACCTTAGTATATCTTTTCATTCTTTTAAAAGGAATAAAAAAAATGTAGTGTGAATAAAGTTAGTGGCTTGTCAAGAGACTGCTAGCAATATTGGGTGATAAGTTATGGAATAAATAAAGCCTGAGTGAAATACTGGATGTGTGTCTGCATCTGTATAATAACACCCAGCTCTATAAAAAGACACAGTAGTGACAGGGGCACATGGGTATAGCCAGAGGAGATCTGGTATCTGCATCAGTATAATAACACCCAGCACTATATAATGACACAGTAGAGACGCTGGCTCATGGGTATAGCCAGAGGAGGGCTGGTTATAGGATCAGTGGTATCTGCATCAGTATAATAACATCAGCACTATATGACACAGTAGTGACACTGGCTCATGGGTATAGCCTGAGGAGGGCTGGTTATAGAATCAGTGGTATCTGCATCAGTATAATAACACCTAGCACTATATAATGAGACAGTAGTGACACTGGCACATGGGTATAGCCTGAGGAGGGCTGGTTATAGAATCAGTGGTATCTGCATCAGTATAATAACACCCAGCACTATATAATGACACAGTAGTGACACTGGCACATGGATATAGCCTGAGGAGGGCTGGTTATAGGATGAGTGGTATCTGCATTAGTATAATAACACCTAAGCACTATATAATGACACAGTAGTGACACTGGCACATGCGTATAGCCTGAGGAGGGCTGGTTATAGGATCAGTGGTATCTGCATCAGTATAATAGCACCCAGCACTATATAATGACACAGTAGAGACAATGGCTCATGTGTATAGCCAGAGGAGGGCTGGTTATAGGATCAGTGGTTTCTGCATCAGTATAATAGCACCCAACACTATATAATGACACAGTAGAGACAATGGCTCATGGATATAGCCTGAGGAGGGCTGGTTATATGATCAGTGGTATCTGCATCAGTATAATAATACCCAGCACTATATAATGACACAGTAGTGACAATGGCTCATGGGTATAGCCAGAGGAGTGCTGGTTATAGGATCAGTGGTATCTGCATCAGTATAATAGCACCCAGCACTATATAATGACACAGTAGTGACAATGGCTTATGGGTATAGCCAGAGGAGGGCTGGTTATAGGATCAGTGGTTTCTGCATCAGTATAATAATACCCAGCACTATATAATGACACAGTAGTGACACTGACTCATGGGTATAGCCAGAGGAGGGCTGTTATAGGATCAGTGGTATCTTCATCAGTATAATAACACCAAGGACTATAAAATAATGTTTTTAATTTCAAATGTACCTTGGTGTCCTACCTTCACTAAGGTCTGTACTTTGGAAAATGTCCGCTACAGCCTTTGTCTGTGCCTATCCCTGCTTACACTAAAACCTAACATTACACTACAATTAAATCAATTACCTAAATTAAATACAATTACCTAAATTACAAAAAAAACACTAAATTACACAAAATAAAAAAGAAATTATCAGATATTTAAACTAATTACACCTAATCTAATAGCCCTATCAAAATAAACCCCCCCCCCACCCAAAATAAAAAAAACCCTAGCCTAAACTAAACTGCCAATAGCCCTTAAAAGCGCCTTTTGCAGGGCATTGCCCCAAAGAAATCAACTCTTTTACCTGTAAAAAAAAATACAAACAACCCCCCAACAGTAAAACCCACCACCCACGGGCTGACCCCTTATTTCTTGGGTCTTTACAAGAGACAACCATGGACTTCCTCCGAAATAATCTGGAGGGGAGTACCTCCCACCAAACTGGATGGGCTGCTTTCAAAGCATACATTCGAGGATTTTGTATTAGTAAACTGGCCAAAATTAAAAAAGATAGGGGAGCACCATTAGGCAAATTGATGTGTGACCTAAGGGAAACGGATAAGTTAAATAAATCCAACCCTTTACAGGCTCTCTCAGATAAATTATTCCAACTTAAGGCCCTCATTAAAGAAAGGGAAATTGAAAGAGTTCAAGAGGCCGCTCTACGATTCAAACAGCTCATGTATTCAAAAAGCAATAAAGCAGACGCGCTTCTTGGGAAAAAATTGAGGCAACGAGCAGCGGCGGCAAGAATTCCATCTCTATCTTATAAGGGACAGACAGTATACACTCCAGCAGATATTTGAGTGATGTTTGTGGAATTTTGTTCGAAGCTATACAACATTGCGAAACATGAATGCCCTGAGGCAATGCCACCTCAAGATATTAAGCACCTCTTTTCTTTAGAAGAGATTGAAAGAGTCCTGAAACAAATTCAAAATAAGAAGGCCCCTGGGCCGGATGGATTTACAGGGACATTTTACAAGAGACTGAAACCACAAATAGTTATAGGACTGAGGAATCTCTTTAATGAGATTCGAGAGACAGGGAAAATGCGTAGGGAATTCCTGGAGGCCACCATCATTCCTATACCTAAACCAGGGAAAGATCAGACTGATTGCGGCAATTACCGCCCCATATCTCTTATCAACTTAGACACTTAATTATATTCCAAACTCATAGCAAATAGGATTGTTCATTTACTACCAGCGATTTTCCATCACGATCAGGTGGGATTCATGCTGGGAAGACAAGGTCTGAATAACACTAGAAGATTGATTTCAGCACAACGCCTAAATATCCCAATGGTGGCCCTGTCGCTAGATGCCGAAAAGGTCTTTGACAGGGTCAGATGGGAGTACATATGGGAGGTCCTTCGATCCTTTGGGTTCCTTGAACCCTTCATGTTAGCAATCCAAACTCTATATTCAGTTCCACATGCGAGAGTCAAGGGAATGGGATTTTGTTCTTCAGAATTCCCGATTTCTAACGGGACCAGACAAGGTTGCCCATTGTCCCCACTCATTTTCGCACTTACGATGGAGCCTTTTGCTCAGAGGATTAGACAATCCAATTTGATTGTTGGGGTTCCTCTTTTGAGCCCCTCAGAAAAAATAGTTATTTTTGCAGATGATGTGACCTTGTTATTGTCAGAACCAATGACCTCCATCCCAGCAGTTTTTGATGTGATTCGCCACTTTGGGGCTATAAGTTATTCCAAAATTAACTATAAAAAGATGGAGGGGTACCCCATTCAGATTGAACTACCCACTTTAACACGACTCAAATCTACCTTTCCGTTTCCTAGGTCAACTCAACACCTGAAATATCTAGATATTTACCTTAGCTTAAAACCGGATCAGATAATTAGGGACAATTATGACTACCTTATTTCCAACCTTAAACAACTATTAGGTTTTTTTTATATATAACTATTAGTTATATTTATTTTGTTGTATTCCGCTTAATGTTCCGCATTCTACTCTGTTTAATATACATAAATTATTCCTAGATTACATATGGCAACATAAAGCGCATAGAATAGCCCACAATATGTTACATCGGTCATTCCCCTGTGGAGACATTGTGGCTCCCAATATCTTCATTTACTATGAAGCAGCAAGGTTATCACATGTCACTGAATGGGGGTTGAAAGATGATAAACCGGGTTGGACTACCAGGAGGATTAGAACTCCCAGATTTAATTTGGATCCCAAACATAGGGAAGCTCTCCTCCTCTCTCCATAATATCATAATACAACACAATTTATCAATATATAAATCTCTGAGAATCAGAATACTGATTGCCCCCCATCCATCGCCGGTACACTGCATTGCGGGTTTATTCTGGGATTTTCAAAATATCCATTCGGGAGAATGGAGGTTGAAGGGATTTTTGACCATTGAAGATTTCTTCGACCAAAACCTGTCACTGGATTTGTCCCTAGTACCCACTAGATTTGAACCAGCTCCACCATGGTTCCCGTTTGAGTCCCTCAGGGTCCTTAGTTTTCTGAGAGCATGGGGTTTTTTTGTGGATCCCCTTAGGAGGCCCACTCCGTGGGAGATCAGATGGAAAAGTGAGTCTAAGAGATTGCTGATATATATATATTTACAGCAGTCAAATCTCTTGAACCTCCTAGTTTAGTAGAAATATACGCAGTAATAGACTATATGTCCAACATGGAGAGATTTTTCTTTAATTCGATTGATCAGATGCAATTGGACACCTACTGGCTAATATGGGATACCTGGTTACATAAACGGTGAGGATCCCTTTGGCCAATCTAATCTGAAAGGGGGGAGGGAAAAAGGAAGAGAGGAATCAATTGAACTCCCCCATTCACCACCTTCCTTTTTTTTCTTTTCTTTTTTTTTCTCCCCCCCTCCTCTTCTCCTTCCCAGTTCTTATTCCTAATCTCCCCCTCTCTGTCTCACTCAGACCTTTCTAATTATCTATTGTCCCTATAGGAGGATCCGAAAACGTACCTACTACCATCTCATAGTTTCACGAAATCAGACTGGAAACTATCACTATGTTTTTCTTCTTATGATGGACGTATTACTAAATTATATGGATCATATGATGTACCATACAGAAATGATATATATGTTTGATATCATCTGAACCAGTTGTGCAAAGTTTGTATTCAAGATTTATTTTGTATACACGTGTACTTAGAAAACACCTACATGGTTATTTATGATCTATATTCAAAATGTTTGATTATTATCTGTATCTTGATTGTCACCATGTATATTCAAATACTAAAAGGTTTTATTCTTGTCTGTATTTTGATTGACACCATGTATACCACTCTTTATGTTGGTTCTTTGTATGACACTGTAAAAACTTTCAATAAAAAATTATTTAATAAAAAAAAAACACTACCCACACAACCAACCCCCCAAATAAAATCCTAACCTGAAAGGGCATTTGGATTTTTTCAAGTGCCCAAATCCCTAATATAAAAATAAAACCCACCCAATAAACCCTTAAAAAAGCCTAAAACTAACCCCCGAAGATCCACTTACAGTTTTTGAAGACCCGACATCCATCCTCAACGAAGCGGCAGAAGTCCTCATCGAAGCCGGCAGAAGTCTTCATCCAAGCGGCCAAAGTCTTCATCCAAGTCTGCAGAAGTCTTCATCCAGACGGCATCTTCTATCTTGATCCATCTGGCGTGGAACGGCTCCATCTTCAAGACATCTGGCGCAGAGCATCCACTTCAATCAAAGTCTTCTTGCAGAATGAAGATTCCTTTAAATGACGTCATCCAAGATGAAAAAATCCTATTGGCTGATGCAATCAGCCAATAGGATTGAGCTTCAATCCTATTGGCTGTTCCAATTAGCCAATAGAATGCAAGCTCAATCCTATTTGCTGAGTGGATCAGCCAATAGGATTGAAGCTCAATCCTATTGGGTGATTGCATCAGCTAATAGGATTTTTTCACCTTTAATTCCGATTGGCTGATAGAATTCTATCAGCCAATCGGAATTCAAGGGACGCCATCTTGGATGACGTCATTTAAAGGAACCTTCATTCTGCAAGAAGACTTTGATTGAAGAGAATGCTCCGTGCCGGATGTCTTGAAGATGGAGCCGCCCCGCGCCGGATGGATGAAGATAGAAGATGCCATCTGGATGAAGACTTCTGTGTGCTTGGATGAAGACTTCGGCTGCTTGGATGAAGACTTCTGCCAGCTTGATGAGGACTTCTGCCACTTCGTTGAGGATGGATGTCGGGTCTTCAAAAGCTGTAAGTGGATCTTCGGGGGTTAGTGTTAGGCTTTTTTAAGGGTTTATTGGGTGGGTTTTATTTTTAGATTAGGGGTTTGGGCACTAAATGCCCTTCCAAATGCCCTTTTCAGGGCAATGGGGAGCTTAGGTTTTTTTAGTTAGGTTTTTATTTGGGGGGTTGTTTGTGTGGATGGTGGGTTTTACTGTTGGTGGTGTTTGTATTTTTTTTACAGGTAAAAGAGCTGATTTCTTTGGGGCAATGCCCCGCAAAAAGGCCCTTTTACGGGCTATTGGTAGTTTAGTTTAGGCTAGGTTTTTTTTTGGGGGGGGGGTCTTTTTTTATTTTGATAGGGCTATTAGATTAGGTGTAATTAGTTTAAATATCTGATAATTTCATTTTTATTTTGTGTAATTTAGTGTTTGTTTTTTTGTAATTTAGGTAATTGTATTTAATTTATGTAATTTATTTAATTGTACTGTAAGGTTAGGTGTTATGTTACAGGTAAATTTGTATTTATTTTAACTAAGTAGTTAGTAAATAGTTAATAACTATTTAGTAACTATTCTACCTAGTTAAAATAAATACAAACTTGCCTGTGAAATAAAAATAAACCCTAAGATAGCTACAATGTAACTATTAGTTATATTGTAGCTAGCTTAGGGTTTACTTTATAGGTAAGTATTTTGTTTTAAATAGGAATAATTTAGGTAATGATAATAGGTTTTATTTAGATTTATTTTAATTATATTTAAGTTAGGGGGTGTTAGGGTTAGGTTTAGGGGTTAATAAATTTAATATAGTGGCGGTGACGTCGGGGACGGCAGATTAGGAGTTAATAAATGTAGGTAGGTGACGGAGATGTTAGGGGTGGCAGATTAGGGGTTAATAATATTTAACTAGTGTTTGCGATGCTGGAGTGCAGCGGTTTAGGGGTTAATATGTTTATTATAGTGACAGCGATGTCCGGATGGCAGATTAGGGGTTAATAATTTTATTTTAGTGTTTGCGATGCGGGAGGGCCTCGGTTTAGGGGTTAATAGGTAGTTTATGGGTGTTAGTGTACTTTTTAGCACTTTAGTTATGAGTTTTATGTTACAGTTTTGTAGCACAAAATTCATAACTTCTGACTTTCAGTTTACGTTATGGATCTTGACGGTATTGGCTGTACCGCTCACTTTTTGGCCTCCCAGGCAAACTCGTAATACCGGCGCTATGGAAGTCCCATTGAAAAATGACTTTTTGAAAGCTGCGGTAATTACTTTGCTTTACGGCCAAAAAATTGTGCGGTGCAGCTAAACCTGCAAGACGCGTAATACCAGCGGTAGTGAAAAAGCAGCGTTATGAGCCTTAACCCTGCTTTTTCACCCATACCGCAAAACTCGTAATCAAGTAGAATGTTATTTTTATTGTAGTTATAATAATTTTTAATAATTGCTATTAATATTTTATTTTTATTTTATGTTTAATAATTCAAAAATGCACTTTGAGATGGGTAAATGTTCATGTGCGCTAACCTGACACCACGTTAGACCTAAAGCGCAAAACACAAATCACGTTACACATTCAAATGTTCTTCACATAATATATGCTGTATTAGGAGTAAAGAAGTGAGTGTTGGATCCTCTTTGAAACATATACTGTATATACATAATACATATATTTAGACATGAATATGTATGTATATATACAATATATCCCATTTCAATGAAACACCTTGTCATACCATATACCTTTTTTTTTTTATTTTATTTTTTTTGCAATTATTTTTTTATTGAGGTTGTTATAAACATATACAGTGTATGTAGAAGTGCCAAAACTTAAGTAGTTCAAACGTTGGGATACAATTCACAGTAATAAAACAGTGTACAGTCAGGTAAATACAAATACAAAATGAAATGGGCAGAGATAGCTGTAACCTCATTTTTATAATTATATCAACCTCCTCTGAAATTAGTAGATCACTCTTGGACCATGGCAAAATATAAATACTCAATGGAAGTAAGTAAATTGAGTCAATAGCCACTTTTTGGCTTGGTAGGGTATAAAACAGAAGATAAGTGTTTCTGTAGGATTCATTTTCCTTTGCTTACAAGGTAAGCTCAATGGTGTCAGGGGGGTGGAAAAGGGGTAATGGGGTGATAAGAGGTAATGGGGTGATAGGGGGATGGGAGGGCGGAGCCATCAGAAACTCAAAGGGGTAAGGCTGGAAGCAAAAATAAAGAAATATTTTGTTGGAAAGAAAGTATATACCTCATTGTGAGGAGATATAGGATCTCTGCATCAAGTTTTGACCATATAAGATGTTCAGTGGACTGTGGGAAAGGGTGAGGGGAGATACCTTACTTTTCTTTTATTTGCTATAAAAAAGTCACTAAAGACCATACCATTATCTTAGCTGAGTAATATGGATATACTTGAGGCTAGTAGGACTATAATAGTACTATAATACTTGCACAAACTAGCACAATCTTTCAAATTGTGTAAAACATATGGGCACCTAGAAAGCTAGAGTTGTAAGTCTAGTTATAACATATGTGCTATTGGTGTGCAATATGGATACATGACAAAGTGATGTCGGCTCCAAGTATCTTATCCATCAACTGTCAGAATCCCTTCCAGTTCAAAATATGTAATTGTTACTAGGGTAAAGGAACTATTGTCAGATTATGGTATAAAGAGTGACCAATCTAGGTACTAACATCAAAAAAATATGGTATGCTGCTATGTATGATGACCCAAGGTAAACATGTATTAGCTTATCCCATTGGGCTAGGGAATGGGTACTGTGGTTGGCAAAGACAGTAATCTTAAAGTGTAGGAGAGATCACTACTCATATAGGGTGATTGGCTCCTGTAGATGGTCTAATATCTTTTAGCAGTTCCTGTATTCAAGTGGGTCATATAATGAGGAACATATGGGTGGAGAGATATACGTTGGTTACTCTATATTTATGTTTACAATCGCATGTCAATTATGTAGGCAATATTTAGATTGGAGGTATCCCTGTTCTCTAGGGGTCCTCCAAGAATTATAAATAGTGGTTAGTGTATATAAGTGTAGTTTAGGACCTAAGAGAATTTGTACTACACAAACATTCCTCAGTAAGACAAAAAAGGAGGACTAAGCTGCACCGTCTCGGCCGCCGACGGCACAACCGTATTATTATATCTTGTATGTCATTTTAAAAAGAAACGAGCAATAAGTACAGGGATGAGATTCCACTATGGTATCACCCTATGTTATCTAGGTTATGTATATTGGTAGGTATGTTTAAAGTACAAAGAGTGTACAGGATAGTGTTATATATACTCCTAACAGGTTACATAAACCCCAACTAATGTAAAACTGTACCTTGCATCTACAAATGACATTTCCAGATATATATCTGCGCCCTTAAATATAATAAGAACATATATGGAACCTTCCATGGACATCCTGTAAACAAATATAGTGCAACACGAAACAAAGGCATATGATAACTGTAGTTATACACAAAACTTAGTAGACTCCCCCCAATACATATATCATCTGCATTAATAAATCTTATACTACTAACATGTTTGCCCCTTTAACCCCTTAACGACCGAGGACGTGCAAGGTACGTCCTCAAAAAAAAGGCAGTTAATGCCTGAGAACGTACCCTGCACGTCCTCGGTTTGGAAAGCAGCTGGAAGCGATCCTGCTCGCTTCCAGCTGCTTTCCGTTTATTGCAGTGATGCCTCGATATGGAGGCATCCTGCAATAACTTTTTTAAGCCATCCGGTGCAGAGAGAGCCACTCTGTGGCCCTCTCTGCACCGGAGATCGGTGGCTCCCTGCGTTGGTGGGTGGGAGCCGGACCGGGAGGCGGGTGGCGGCCATCGATGGCCCTGGTTATGTGCAGGGGGGGCGGGATCGTGGGCGGGGATGAGCGGTGGCGCGCACGGACGCGCGCGCGTGCACGGGAGGGCGGGGGCGGGCGCGTGCACGGGGAGGGAGCGGGTGGGAACCGCTACACTACAGAAAATGTGTTAATACAAAATGTTTAAATGGCTTAATATTTAAAAAAAAAAAAAAGATCAGCAAGGTGGTGGGGGTTTGTCTGTGTGGGGGGGGGAAGCTACACTACAGAAAAAAAGCCAAATAAATATAAAAAAAGCACTTTTATTTTGCAAACTGGGTACTGGCAGACAGCTGCCAGTACCCAAGATGGCCCCCAATGAGGCAGAGGGGATGGTCAGAGAGCGGTTTTGGGGGGGATCAGGGAGGTTGGGGGCTAAGGGGGGGATCCTACACCCTAGCATACGTAAATATTTTTTTTTTTTAATAAACCCTTTTATTTTAGTACTGGCAGACTTTCTGCCAGTACTTAAGATGGCGGGGACAATTGTGGGGTGGGGGAGGGAAGGGAGCTGTTTGGGAGGGATCAGGGGTGGGATGTGTCAGGTGGGAGGCTGATCTCTACACTAAAGCTAAAATTAACCCTGCAAGCTCCCTACAAACTCCCTAATTAACCCCTTCACTGCTAGCCATAATACACGTGTGAGGCGCAGCAGGATTTAGCGGCCTTCTAATTACCAGAAAGCAACGCCAAAGTCATATATGTCTGCTATTTCTGAACAAAGGGGATCCCAGACAAGTATTTACAACCATTTGTGCCATAATTGCACAAGCTGTTTGTAAATTATTTCAGTGAGAAACCTAAAATTGTGAAAAATTTAACTTTTTTTTCAATTTGATCGCATTTGGCGGTGAAATGGTGGCATGAAATATACCAAAATGTGCCTAGATCAATACTTGGGGTTGTCTACTATACTACACTAAAGCTAAAATTAACCCTACAAGCTCCCTAAAAGCTCCCTAATTAACCCCTTAACTGCTGGGCATAATACACTTGTGGTGCGCAGTGGCATTTAGCGGCCTTCTAATTACCAAAAAGCAACGCCAAAGCCATATATGTCTGCTATTTCTGAACAAAGGGGATCCCAGAGAAGAATTTACAACCATTTATGCCATAATTGCACAAGTTGTTTGTAAATAATTTCAGTGAGAAACCAAAAGTTTGTGAAAAAATTTGTGAAAAAGTGAACGATTTTTTGTATTTGATCGCATTTGGCGGTGAAATGGTGGTATGAAATATATCAAAATTGTCCTAGATCAATACTTTGGGATGTCTACTAAAAAAAATATATACATGTCAAGGGATATTCAGGGATTCCTGAAAGATATTAGTGTTCTAATGTAACTAGCGCTAATTTTGGAAAAAAGTGGTTTGGAAATAGCAAAGTGCTACTTGTATTTATGGCCCTATAACTTGCAAAAAAAGCAAAGAACATGTAAACATTGGGTATTTCTAAACTCAGGACAAAATTTTGAAACTATTTAGCATGGGTGTTTTTTGGTGGTTGTAGATATGTAACAGATTTTGGGGGTCAAAGTTAGAAAAAGTGTGTTTTTTTCAATTTTTCCTCATATTTTATATTTTTTTTTATAGTAAATTATAAGATATGATGAAAATAATGGTATCTTTAGAAAGTCCATTTAGTGGCGAGAAAAACGGTATATAATATGTGTGGGTACAGTAAATGAGTAAGAAGAAAATTACAGCTAAACACAAACACCGCAAAAATGTAAAAATAGCCTTGGTCCCAAACGGACAGAAAATGGAAAAGTGCTGTGGTCATTAAGGGGTTAATTAGAGCAATAATCACATATTCATGAACACACATAAAACAATTATCATAAAAAGTCTGAACTAGTATTCTAGAAGAGGTTAACCAAATTAGAGCGACCAGAGGGATATCATCAACAAAATATGCCATGACGAAAAACTATCTGACTAGCAGGATTATACTCAAAATAAAGGAGTTGTAGTACAAGGCAACACAGAGCTAGTGTGAAGTGGGGAGGGAGGCAAGAACAGGCTGAGCAATACACAAAAGATATTTGAATTGTCTTTCATAAAAGACCTATAGATGTCCAGTAAGGGCAGAGTTATTAGGATCTTCAAGCAAACAGCTGTATGCGTGTACCCAAATGAACTGTCCTATATAAAACAAGATATCCTACCCCACACCAGTTGGTCTTGAAAGCCTAATATCATTAAAGCCACCTGAGTATCCACATTTTAGAGGCCTGCATCTCACAGATGCGATAAACTCCCCTCGTGGTTCTATTAAGCTGGCATCTAGCATTGTCAGAGAGAGAATGATCAGCCTCCCGTAGTATTGTGCTGCAGTCTCCCATAAAGCTTATTTGTTTTCACATGGGGACTGGACATGCCGCTGAGCCGCAGATCAGATGCCGATAATTTCTCCAATCTTCTCCTTGTCATGTGGGCCGCTGTGGGTTCTGAAGCGGTTATCCCCTCCACGCAGCCAAAACCTGGTCTCACTATTAGCATACCTGTAGGGA
The DNA here is from genome assembly GCF_027579735.1 of Bombina bombina. Classification (NCBI taxonomy): domain Eukaryota; kingdom Metazoa; phylum Chordata; class Amphibia; order Anura; family Bombinatoridae; genus Bombina; species Bombina bombina. The sequence goes on along the minus strand of NC_069499.1, from coordinate 607,442,273 downwards.
TAGCGCAGCAGTCAGCTGCAATTTGTTTTTCTGTTGTTCCTGAAAAGCAGTGTTTGATTGACACAATCAGTTGAGAAACTTGCTCTCCTAGAGTTTTACAGAGAGTCTCCTCCCAAAGCTGTAGCTCTACCTCCATCTTAGAAACCAATGCGCCCGTGTCTGATAAAATTTATGGCGTAGCTATATTATCCAAAAAGGAATATGTTAGGGATCTGAACATTACCAGTTCTGCAGTGCGATCATAAGGTGTACATGAGTCTGTTAACCAGTTCCCCAAGCCTTTAAATGCCATAACTCTGTGATCCCGTTCGCACCACGAGGGTGAAGCTGCAAGTGTTTGGCGGGTGTGTCTCTTTTAAAATGCTGTGCCGGGATCACCAGGGTCTGGAACTACCATTGCTGCCTTTGTTGGGGTAATGGTCTTCAAAGTAGTCGGGTTGCAAGGTCTATGATATTGGTATTTAGTTATAAAATAGAAATTAGACCCGGAGCTCAGGCAATGTGCGTCCGGTCAGTTCAGGCTTAGGCTCCGCCCCCCTACTATATACCTTTTAACTCATTTTTTTATATATTTATATGAATAATTTTTAACAGAAGAAATTTTTAATGTATTTTTTTAATGCACTACTCTCTACACAAGGTATTCAGTCGCACTATCCCAACGAGTGTAAAATGTGATTTCGCTCTCATGATCGCATTTACTTTCAACTTGTAATATGAGTTCAATTTCCGTTGAACACATATCAAGTATCAAATTTATAAAACTTTGAAAAAGTATGCAAAGAGGCCCAAGTGGCAGCCTTGCAAATCTGTTCCACAGAAGCTTAATTTTTAAATGCCCAGGAAGAAGAAACAGTCCTCGTGGAATGAGCAGTGATTCTCTCAGGAGGTTGCTGTCCAGCAGTCTCATAGGCCAACCGAATAATACTCCTTAGCCAAAGAGAAAGAGAAGTAGCCGTAGCTTTCTGACCCTTGCGCTTCCCAGAAAAATAAACAAAGCAGAAGACTGACGAAAGTCCTTAGTCGCCTGAAGATAAAACTTCAATGCACGCACAACATCTAGGTTGTGCAACAAACGCTCCTTAGGAGAAGAAGGATTAGAACACAAAGAAGGAACCACAAACTCCTGATTAATATTCTTGTTTGAAACAACTTTAGGTAGGAAACCTAATTTAGTACGTAGAACCACCTTATCAGAATAAAAAATAAGATAAGGAGAATCACACTGCAGAGCCGAGAGTTCCCAAACTCTCAGAGCAGAAGAAATAGCAACAAGAAACAAAACCTTCCAAGATAACATCTTAATATCTAAGGAATGCATAGGTTCAAACAGAGCCTGCTGTAAAACTCTAAGAACAAGGTTAAGACTCCAGGGAGGAGTAACAGGCTTAAAAACAGGCTTGATCCTAACCAAGGCCTGACAAAAAGATGGTGCACGCATCCGCCAAACGCTTATGCAACAAAATAGACAACGCAGAAATCTGAGCTTTCAGAGTACTAGCTGACAAACCCTTCATTAGACCCTCCTGGAGAAAAGACAAAATCCTAGGAATCCTGACTCTACTCCAAGAGTAGCCTCTGGATTCACACCAATACAGATATTTACACCATATCTTATAGTAAATCTTTCTTGTCACAGACTTACGAGCCTGAATCATGGTCTCAATGACCGACTCTGAAAACCCACGCTTAGATAAAACCAAGCGTTCAATCTCCAAGCAGTCAGCTTCAGAGAAATGAGATTTGAATGAAGAAAGGGTCCCTGAAGTAGAAGGTCCTTTCTCAGAGGGAGTCTCCACGGAGGTAGAGACGACATTTCCACTAGATCTGCACACCAGATCCTGCGAGGCCAAGCTGGTGCTATGAGAATCACCGATACCCTCTCCTGATTGATCCGAGCAATGACTCTTGGCAGAAGAGCAAACGGAGGAAATATGTATGCTAGACTGAAATTCCAAGGGATCGCCAGAGCATCTATCAAGAAAGCCTGTGGATCCCTTGACCATGAGCCATACCTCAGAAGCTTGGCATTCTGCTGAGAAGCCATGAGATCCAGTTCTGGCTGCCCCCAATTGAGGATTAAACTTGAAAATACTTCCCGACAGAGTTCACACTCCCCTGGATGAAAGGTCTGTCGGCTCAGAAAATCCGTCTCCCAATTGTCCACTCCTGGGATGTGGATCGCAGCAAGACAACAGTTGTGAGACTCCACCTACTGGATTATCTGGGCCATCTCTGTCATGGCCAAGGAACTCTGAGTTCCCCCCTGGTGGTGGATGTACACCACTGATGTTATGTTGTCCGACTGGAACCTGATAAACGGGGCTAAGGCTAACTGAGGCCAGGCCAGGAGAACATTGAAAATCGCTCTCAGTTCTAGAATTTTTATAGAGAGAACTGACTCCTCCTGAGTCCAAAGACCCTGAGTCTTCAGTGACCCCCAAATTGCTCCCCAACCTAGAAGGCTGGCATCCGTGGTCACGATCACCCAGGAAGGTCTGCAAAAGTAAGTTCCCTGGGAGAGCAGTTCCTGAGACAACCACCACAGAAGAGAGTCCCTTGTCGTCTGATCCAGAACTACAGTATTTGCGGAGACAGATCCGCATAATCCCCGTTCCATTGCCTTAACATGCATAACTGCAGAGGTCTGAGATGGAACTGAGCAAATGGAATGATGTCCATGGAAGCTACCATCAGACCAATTACCTCCATACATAAAGCCACTGATGGCTGAGGAGAGGACTGAAGGACAAGACAAGAGCCAAAGATCTTCGTTTTTCTGACCTCTGTCAGAAATATCTTCATTAGTAGGGAGTCTATTATGGTCCCTGAAAACACTACTCTTGTGGCTGGAATCAGAGAACTCTTTACCAGATTCACCTTCCAACCGTGGGAGCGAAGAAAAGACAACAAGATCTCCGTATGAGAGTTTGCTTGTTGAAAGGACGGCACCTAAACCAGAATGTCGTCCAGATATGGTGCCACTGCAATACCTTAAGACTGGATTACCGCCAACAGAGCCCCCAGGACCTTTGAGAAAATTGGCAAGGCCAAATGGAAGAGCCACAAACTGAAAGTGCTTTCCCTTTCCTCCTGTGATATCTGAAATAATTTCAGCCAAACCAGGCCCAAACAAGGTGTTACCCTTGTAGGGAATAGGTAATAACTTAGACTTAGAAGAAATATCCGCAGACCAGGATTTTAACCAAAGGGCTCTGCGAGCTAGAACCGCAAAACCATTTTTGTTTCCAGTTTAATGACCTGTAAGGAAGCATCCGTAATAAGGAATTGGCTAACTTAAAAGCCTTAATCCTGTCCTGGATGTCCTCAAGATGAGTATATGTCTGAATAGAATCAGACAAGGCATCAAACCACTAAGCTGCAGCGCTGGTAACAGTAGTAATACACACCGCACGCTGCCATTGAAGACCTTGGTGAACATACATTTTCTTTAATAATGCCTCCAATTTCTAATCCATTGGATCCTTAAAAGAATTATCCTCTATGGGAATAGTGGTCCTCTTAGCCAAAGTGGAAATAGCTCCTTCCACCTTAGGAACCGTTTGCCATGACTCCTTTATAGAGTCAGCTGTAGGAAACATTTTCTTAAAAATAGGAGAAGGAGAAAAAGGAATACCAGGTCTCTACCACTCCTGTGCAATAATCTCAGAAGCACGGTCTGGAACAGGAAATACCGCCACGGCAGAGGGAACATCAAAATACTTGTACAGCTTAATAGACTTCTTAGGATTAACAACGATAGTAGAATCAGAGTCATCCAAGGTAGCCAAAACCTCCTTAAGTAACAAGCGGAGGTGTTCCAGCTTAAATCTGAATGATACAACTTCAGCATCAGTAGAAGGAATTATACTGCCTGAATCCGAGATTTCACCCTCAGATGCACCCGAAGAATGATCATCTTCATACTTCTGAGAGGAAATACCTTGATTAGCCACTTCATCAGAAACCTTACTTACTGTTTCTTTAAATTTCCTTTTGCATTTTCCCTGCAGCATGGGAAAAGCAGACAGCACCTCAGATACCGCAGACGATACCTGGGCAGCGATATCTTACAAAGTAACTCCGGACGGAGCATGAGAGGAAACGCAGGGCACTGCATGTGCAGATGAATAAGATTGGGACGCTTGAGGAGACAGCTGAGGCACATCTGAAACAGGAGGCTCCTGAACAACATCCGCCTTACCTAATGATGGCTCAGGGTCAAAAAGTCTACAGGGAGTGCAGAATTATTAGGCAAGTTGTATTTTTGAGGATTAATTTTATTATTGAACAACAACCATGTTCAAAATGAACCCAAAAAACTCATTAATATCAAAGGTGAATAGTTTTGGAAGTAGTTTTTAGTTTGTTTTTAGTTATAGCTATTTTAGGGGGATATCTGTGTGTGCAGGTGACTATTACTGTGCATAATTATTAGGCAACTTAACAAAAAACAAATATATAGCCATTTCAATTATTTATTTTTACCAGTGAAACCAATATAACATCTCAACATTCACAAATATACATTTCTGACATTCAAAAACAAAACAAAAACAAATCAGTGACCAATATAGCCACCTTTCTTTGCAAGGACACTCAAAAGCCTGCCATCCATGGATTCTGTCAGTGTTTTGATCTGTTCACCATCAACATTGCGTGCAGCAGCAACCACAGCCTCCCAGACACTGTTCAGAGAGGTGTACTGTTTTCCCTCCTTGTAAATCTCACATTTGATGATGGACCACAGGTTCTCAATGGGGTTCAGATCAGGTGAACAAGGAGGCCATGTCATTAGATTTTCTTATTTTATACCCTTTCTTGCCAACCACGCTGTGGAGTACTTGGACGCGTGTGATGGAGCATTGTCCTGCATGAAAATCATGTTTTTCTTGAAGGATGCAGACTTCTTCCTGTACCACTGCTTGAAGAAGGTGTCTTCCAGAAACTGGCAGTAGGACTGGGAGTTGAGCTTGACTCCATCCTCAACCCGAAAAGGCCCCACAAGCTCATCTTTGATGATACCAGCCCAAACCAGTACTCCACCTCCACCTTGCTGGCGTCTGAGTCGGACTGGAGCTCTCTGCCCTTTACCAATCCAGCCACGGGCCCATCCATCTGGCCCATCAAGACTCACTCTCATTTCATCAGTCCATAAAACCTTAGAAAAATCAGTCTTGAGATATTTCTTGGCCCAGTCTTGACGTTTCAGCTTGTGTGTCTTGTTCAGTGGTGGTCGTCTTTCAGCCTTTCTTACCTTGGCCATGTCTCTGAGTATTGCACACCTTGTGCTTTTGGGCACTCCAGTGATGTTGCAGCTCTGAAATATGGCCAAACTGGTGGCAAGTGGCATCTTGGCAGCTGCACGCTTGACTTTTCTCAGTTCATGGGCAGTTATTTTGCGCCTTGGTTTTTCCACACGCTTCTTGCGACCCTGTTGACTATTTTGAATGAAACGCTTGATTGTTCGATGATCACGCTTCAGAAGCTTTGCAATTTTAAGAGTGCTGCATCCCTCTGCAAGATATCTCACTATTTTTTACTTTTCTGAGCCTGTCAAGTCCTACTTTTGACCCATTTTGCCAAAGGAAAGGAAGTTGCCTAATAATTATGCACACCTGATATAGGGTGTTGATGTCATTAGACCACACGCCTTCTCATTACAGAGATGCACATCACCTAATATGCTTAATTGGTAGTAGGCTTTCGAGCCTATACAGCTTGGAGTAAGACAACATGCATAAAGAGGATGATGTGGTCAAAATACTCATTTGCCTAATAATTCTGCACTCCCTGTATTTCTATAAGCTCTTGAAGAACAAAAAGGTACTGGGGGTTCCACCTGGGCATCAAAACATAAGCTACAGGTAACATCCTGCACAGCCTCCTGATCCATAATACAAAAAAAAAGCAAATAAAAAATCTAACTTTTTTTTTAACTTTTTCTTTTTTTTATTATTATTATCTTTTTAACAAAGGATATAATACAGAACAAAAAACATTCTTAAATACATGTTCCCTTTAGAAAGATCAGAGCAAACCTACTTTGCTTTTAAAATAAAAAATCTTTTTTGCAGATCAGACACCCAAACTTCACCTCCTCCTTGCACCGCAGGCAAAGAGAATGACTGGGGATTATGGGTAAGGGAAGTGACATATATAGCAGTTTTTCTGTAGTGCTCTTTGCCTCCTCCTGCTGGCCAGGAGTGATATTCCCACTAGTAATTGATGATTCCGTGGACTCACCATATCTTAGGAAAGAAATAAAATCTTTCTTATTGTTTAATTTTTTTTTTACTTCACACAGTAATACCACATAACATACTTTGTATTGAGAAACCTTGCCAACAAAATTGCAATGCATACAAGTGGAGCAGTAATGATCGCTCACATGCTAACTCGGCTAGAAGTAAAAAATTTTCACGCATCGGATACCACGTATATTGCAAGTTTACGCTTGCTCGCTAACCCGACAGCCGTAAAAAGCCGAACTTTGATTATATCGCAATCGCATTAACATATTCTCCCATAGACTTCAAAAGAATGCAAAAAGTTTTTGGGTGAACTGTCCCTTTAAGAACCGTTAGCTGCTTTGCAGGCTTCAATAATGAGGTACGTGTGTGCTGTGTGGGGGGTGGTAAATCACACTACTGGTCTGGAATACTTTAGTATATAAAAGTGTCAGTGCAGTGTTCTACTTCTATTGGTTTTTAGCTCTTTAGTTTTCCAATTCCAAATGTCATTTTCATGCCTCCTTTTTTTTCTCAGCCTGAGGAAAAAAAAAGGAGACATAAAAATTACATTTGGAATAATTGGAAAACAAAAGTGCTAAAGACCGGTAGCGCTAGTACACTGCACTGACACTTTTATATACTGTTGCTCTTTTCTCTGATAACCCCTTCCTCCCTGTTTTTTTTTTCCTTTGACGTTCATTTCCTATCCACAGGTCCTCTCAGCCTCAGACAAGGATTAAAGGCACATTGTAAATCTGTCTTTTTAAACAGGCTCATCCTCGGCTGGGCTAGGAAGGGAGGTCTGTCTGTTCAAGGTTTGTTTATTTTTACAGGTCGTCAAATGTGCTGAAAATGCTTTCAAGCAAACATCCCCTCCTGTGTCAAACTGCAAAGTTTTTTTGCAGTCAGACTCAAGATGGAGGAGAAGATGAAACACTGGCAGCTGACCTCTGCTGTATAATATATTACTAGTATACTAGCACTATGCTTCATCCCTCCCCCATGGTGACCCTGCAGACCCACTGAACTTTTACTGAATCAAGTAAGTCTGTGCTGCACGGTGAGTGTATGGCTCTCCAGGGAATTTATTTTGTGCACTCTGTCTCCCTTCTTTAAAATACACAAAACACATCTTTATTTGTCATCACAGGTCATATTATGTTTGTTGGGGGAGAACAGGGAAATACAGCAAGCAAGGCAGTCATTTGACTCATTCATGCAGTCATTGAGTAAAAAAAAAAATATTGAAAAAACATGTTGATGTTTATAATAATGGCCACTGTAGTGTTCATCATATACATACTGTACATACACATTCTCACACACACATATACATACACTCACTACACAAACATATACACACTACACAAACATACAGTACATATTCATACACACACACGCATACACACACACTACACAATATATATATGTGTGTATGAGAAGCTGTGCAAACATATGTGCATTCATGTAAAAAAAGAGTGTGTGTTAGAAGATGTGCAAACAAATGTGCATTTTTGTAAAGAAAGAGCCATCGTAGCAGTGCTTGTTACTTTAGTGATTGTCCATTCTTTTGCCAACTTTTTGTGTTAATATATAGACCCCTACAAATATATATACACATGAATATATTTCTATGGTATTTTATACTTATTTCCAAGAATTTAGATATGTTTGTGCAGATTAATATTGTTATGTACACTACACTGACAATTTTAGATCACTCTAGTATATACAGTATGTTTGTACAAAAGCATCCATATTGAAGTCCTCCTTATACTAGTACGTCTGCAATGCACTGAAAATGTCTGCAAGATTTGATAGTGAATTGAATAAATAAATTAAGGCATTAAAGGTGAAGTAGAAAACAATTTGCAATTTTGGAAGCCTTTAAGTAGTTATGTAGATCTGAGATATTATCAGCTGTTTCAAGTTGTCAGAATCCTTTGTCTACACTATTTTGGTGAAAAACATTTGAGAGCTTCAATTATTACAAATAAATAACCCATCTCTTAAGCAAACTGCTTGCTGGGAACTTTCCAGACACAACGTATTTTACACAAGGAAAAAGCTTAATTTTTTTTTTTTTTAAATGGCAGCAGACAACTTGCATGCATGTTCCAAATTGGAAGCTCAAATCTGCTGTCCTTTTACTTTCTATTTATTTGTCATTAATTACCAATCAGTACAGGCAAATTGTCAGTATTTCTGGGTAAATGTTTCTTTAAAAAAGACCACAAATTACAAATAAATAGAGGGTAAAAGGATTGTGTTCACTCAGCTGATAATACCTCATATCTACATAACCACTTAAAGGCTTCCAAAAATGCAAATTGCTTTCTACTTCCCCTTTAATGCCTTAAATCATTCAATTCCCTGTCAAATCTTGCAGATATTTTCAGTGCACTGCAAACTTAACTACAAGGACTTCCAAATATGGTTGCTATTGTACATAGACTAAAAATTAATTGTTTTAATTTATGTTGTTGAAATCATTCAGAAGATTAATTATATCTTAAATTGTACTCTTAGGACCATACTCTGTACAGATATTTTCTTAACATTCAAGCATTCTAAGAATCCATTATTCTTTATTTAGCTTTTATATGAAACTATTCAGAAAGCTATCTACATATCTACAGAGTTAAATAAGAAAATGTATGCAAATATTTTATATTAAAAACTGGAAACTGGAATGGATTCCACAACAAATAACCAGCAACAGGATATTTTTTTTTATTTTTTTTTTACTGATGTTGACATTTGGACGCAAATAAAAATCTGTCCTCTACTTAGTCGATCATTTCAAGTTAGTGCCAATGGGCAAAATATATAGAAAAAAAACCATATTCTAACTATAGTTTTAATTTAGTTTGACTGAATCCACATTGATTATTCTGGATCAATAAGAGCTCTAGTTCCCATTAACTCTACAGACGCTGCTAAAGCCAGATCACTGGGACAGTTAACAAGACTAGGGACAGCTGCTGTGCTATCTGTAACTGGCATGTATATGAGTTAAGCATAGCATATAATATATGTATGAGCCAGTGCCTCACCAGCCTCTGACCTCACTGCACGTCACTGGCACACACAAACTTAGGCACACTTGCTACACACACATATACAAGGGACATACACACATTACAAACACACACACACACACATGCTATACATGCATACAAACACTTAGGCACACATGCTACACATACACACACCTATACATGCTTCATACACATACTACATGCACACAAACACTTGGGTACACATGCTATACATACACATATACATTATACATACACTACAACCTTCTACATACATATACTACACTACACTATACATTCTACACACACTACACCACAAATGCATGCTACACACACTTACACTCACGCTTACACACATTTAGACACACATGCTATACACAAATACACATACACGCACATATACAGAACATTCTACATACACCACAAACACACACAAATACATGCTACACACACACACACATTTAGACACACATGCTACACATACACACATATACACAGACATCCCAACTCTCCCTAAAGTTCAGGGAGTCTCCCTGATTGTAATAGCGGCTCCCTGATGCCAGCAAATGGAATGCAATCTCCCTGAAATTCCAAGTACCATGATCCAATGTGGCCCAAATCCGGAAAAGTGCTTCTTTAAGGAATGCCTTTAGTTGCTGGGACATTATAGTACCCTCAAAGCATGCATCAGTAACCAAAAAGCCCCCCTGATTTTAATAAAATAAAACACAAATACTACCTTATTTACTGCACGTAATTAAACTTCGTATTCTAAAATATTTAAGCAATATTTGTGAAATAAAGCTACTTTTAATGTGACTTTAGTGGTAAGCTACTTTAATGATAAGTCTATCTTATTTAGGGTTTCAAGGTGTCCAATTATATAACTGGGGGGGGGCAGCTCAGTAGCGGGTGAAGCCACCTCCCTGAAATTAGTTTTTGCAGGTTGGGATGTCTGTATACAGTACATGCTACACATACACACATATACAGTACATGCTACATACACACACATGCTACACACATTACAAACACACACACACAAATTGATTTCTCTTTCTATTTAAATTTTCCTATCCTTATTTTACTTTCCTTTTTTCACGAATACATCTAACTAGATTCAAAATGATACACTGAGCATCTTCAAGCGTATTTGCTTACATTTTGCATATGAGAAATCCCGTTTATACCCATTGTTTGTCTCAAATAAGAAAACAGCTCTGAGCATCAAATAATTACAATATAGAACAAGATATGTGCTTTGCTTACACTGATCAAAATATTTTTGATCTATATCCATTCCAAAAGGAATTGAGGGGCATGACAGCTTGGATGTTGTCAATTAAATGTGGTCCACGTGATGCCGTCACATGACCAGTTTGAACCAATAACGGGTTCCTAAATCGGATAGGTTATGGAGAGGGCCTATATGCAATACGACCTTTGAATTGGCTGAAGACCGCTACTTAAAAGGTAGGGGAAGTTGCAATCAGGTTCGCCTTTGAAAAAGCTGAGGCGAGGCAAAATGCCCATCAGGCGAATTCAACCTGATGTGAGCTGTGGTTATATATATGTGTGAAAATTGTTCCACATATGGTCTATTCCAGATACTTATGCCGTATATTTTGGTATAACTGATATGGGAATATAAGTCACTGGGGGGGTTATGGTATAATAGATTTGGGACGGTGTCCTTTCTTAATATGTAAAGTACTTTGCTCAGTGACCATATACTACTCTTGTTATTGGAATTCTTTTTTCCCAGACCGCATCTAGTATTAACATTTGACTTAACCTATAAGTAATTAAGTATTTAGTACTTTCTTTTTCACACTACAGTCTCACACAGGTCCTACACTTTTATTATTTTATGTGTGTTTGTCTTGGGTATATATTTCCGTTATTTACAGACTTTTTAATTCTAACATTAATTAAAGTTCATTTTTATATAGTTGTTTGTGTAACTTTACCTAAATGGTATTTGTGTATTCTATCAGTGAGTGCTCTTTATGTTGCTTCTTTCTCAACAAACATATGTATTAAGTCACAGGCACTATGCACCCTCCACATACTCTTTTCTGTGGATTAATATTAGTAACATTGGGTCACACACCTTTCTTACTAAAATCTGAACTTGCTCCCTTTCATACTACAGTTATATGTAATTGTTATTAATGGGTGCTAAAATGGAGAATCAGTGCCACTCTCTTGGGCCTTTTTGTCACATTCCTCACAATGTGGGTCAACAGCAAGCACATAGGGAACTTTTCTTGCGTGATTTTGAGTGAATCAGCCCAAGAGTAACAAATCCACTTGTTTCTTAACAGCAGTTTGACACAATACACTAACAATATGTCTATCAGAAGCATAAGAAAAGCATGTACTGTTTCCTGCAGCAAGCTACGGGCCTAGTGATGTGCAGCACAGCATGCCTGTTATGATTTTGTATGTCAAAGGAATTTTAAGCAGATAAGATACTTGATTTTGAATAGGGCTAATAATTTGTTAGTCTCCATCCTTTTATTTTCCTATTCTTGTCTTCTCTACTTCATCCTGTCCTCTATTTTGACTTCCTTATCTCAACTGCTCTAGCCAGCCTTGTCTCTCTCTTTTTGGGCCTGATATTCACAACCTCGCAACATGGAGAGAAATCACACAAAATCTTTTGGATTTTGTTTAGACCTTGTTTTGTAATGTAGGAGTCTCTGTTTCACAAAACATAGCAACATAAACAGTTCTCAAGATAAAATTTCTGTTTTTAAATGGGTTTTTTTAGGGCCTCGCTGCACCAACGAGACTTCTTAGATCATCTCACTTGAGCAAAGTTTTTAATATCAGGCCCTTTCTCCCCCTTCCTTACTCTTTCTCACATGAACTCTGTTTTTCATTTTCTCTCTACATGCTTTACTTGTCAACATATTTTTTTTCTATTTTTTTTACTCTTCCCATTGTCTTGCTGCTGCATTGTTAAACTCCTTAGAAACTGCAAGATTTCCAGTAAATTACTTTATTTTCTATGGAAAGCAGCTTAAATATTTCATAGACTTCCAGGTCCCCCCCTTTGTTTTAAATAGATTTCATCATAGCTGTGGCCTCACAGTTGTCTTGGATTTACAAGTTGATTGCTATTAGATCCTTAACTTTATTGAATCCAGGTTACTGTTTACATTCTCACTTTTATACTTTACACATTTATTTACTCTGAATTCTTAGCCAGTTTTATTAGAAACTGCACAGCCAATTGGCATATGACTGTGCTGACCCTCTAGGAAGCTAAGGCATACAACCTGATTGGTCTGGCATGCAGATCCATTCTCCATTTCTCCCTCTGAAGTTGCCTATCCTATCCACATTTGTCCCACCTCTCCTTATATTGTCACTTGGGTTATGAACTGCCCTCCAAAAAATACTGGACAACCTGCAAATGACTGGGTACATATGGTAGGTAGAATCACACAGTTGTCCCAACCCAAAACTCTACCATAGGCCACACTGTTAATCCTTCCATATGCATTTTTCAAAACAGTAGTCATTGTATCCCCTTAGATGCCAGTAACACACATAAAATTATTGTACTTCTTTGGCTACTACCAGTCACACATACACAGAGATGAGTTTTACTCCCTTCACTGCCAGTATCACACACAGAGCAAGGTTTCACACACCCACGGTTGACAGTAAAAAGGACACAGAGCATAGATTTTACATCAGTGGCCCCACATAACATGCATAAAGTAGTTCCTTGGCTGCCAGCAACACAAACAGCAGTCATATCTATCATACATAGATAACCCATTTCAATACTGCACTGAATATTGGACACCTGGTAAGCCGATTAGTGACTTCTTAAAGGGACACTGAACCCAAAAAAAATTTCTATCGTGATTCAGATAGAGCATGCAATTTTAAGCAACTTTCTTATTTACTCCCATTATCAAATTCTTTTCATTCTCTTGGTATCTTTATTTGAAATGCAAGAATGTAAGTTTAGATGCCGGCCCATTTTTGGTGAACACATTGTGTTGTTCTTGCTGATTGGTGGGTAAATTCACCTACCAATAAACAAGTGCTTTTCATGGTCTGAACCAAAAAATAGCTTAGATGCCTTCTTTTTTAAATAAAGAAAGCAAGAGAACAAAGAAAAATTGATAATAGGAGTAAATTAGAAAGTTGTTTAAAATTGCATGCTCTATCTGAATCACAAAAGAAAAAAATTGGGTTCAGTGTCCCTTTAACTTCTGTTCACCTGATCTTGAAAAGGTTCAATAGCCCTGTCCTGCATAATTTGCATCAAAGAATGTTAACATGAGCAGCAGGTTCTAATATTTTAATAGTATTACTACTAATAATAATAAAAATACCATCATTGATCCATTTTATTTTCAAATCCATTTTATTTCTGTTCAATAAAATACATTTGGGCAAGATTACAAATGAGACGCTGTAAGAATAGGTCTTTATTATTCTTAACTCCTATGCTTTTGTGGTTAACAACTACAGATTTGCAATGGTTAAATGTATCACTTGGCAATATATCAAATGTATCCACAAGATCTTTGGCTGCTTAAAGTGAATTTGATACGTGAGTATTTGAACAAGGAGTGTAACATGTATCAACTTCTTGTTTATAAATTGAGTCAGTATTAAACTTACTTGAGATTAAGTAGTTCAAGGATGACAGTGCTAATATTGTACTTCAGTAGAGATACTCAGGGAAACCAACACAAGTTGTTAGCTGTTCAGTCTGAGGCTGTTTGTAATGGAGCGGCTGAACGAGGATTGCCGATGACTCTGAGGCTGTTAGTAAAGCTGCGGCTGAGCGAGGATTGCCGATGAGTCTGAGGTTGTTGGTAAAGCTGCAGCTGAGCAAGGATCCCTGATGCAGATGACGTATGGGGAAAAATCCACAGACGGCTAGAGAGGATGATGACGACAGCCAGTGGGCGTGTCGGAACTCCAATCTTACGGAGCAGTATGCAGTCCCGAAGTCTTAATTTCCGTAGAAAATAGGTATGGTTTTATATTGGTCCTGTAATGTAGGTAGTAAGTTTGTGGAGGAAAGTTCAGTAGGTGGAAACAGGATCGTGATGAGAGATGGTAAAACCGTAACACGTAATTCCTGAATAGTACAAATTAATTCTCTGCAACAAAGTTCTTTAGATAAACGCAGAAATGCAAAATAGAAAGTCTCATTCCTCAGTAGAAATAATAGTAGTCCAGGTAGAGCTAATATACAGTTGCAAGAAAAAGTATGTGAACCCTTTGGAATGATATGGATTTCTGCACAAATTGGTCATAAAATGTGATCTGATCATCATCTAAGTCACAACAATAGACAATCACAGTCTGCTTAAACTAATAACACACAAAGAATGAAATGTTGCCATGTTTTTATTGAATACACCATGTAAACATTCACAGTGCAGGTGGAAAAAGTATGTGAACCCTTGGATTTAATAACTGGTTGAACCTCCTTTGGCAGCAATAACTTCAACCAAACGTTTCCTGTAGTTGCAGATCAGACGTGCACAACGGTCAGTAGTAATTCTTGACCATTCCTCTTCACAGAACTGTTTCAGTTCAGCAATATTCTTGGGATGTCTGGTGTGAATCGCTTTCTTGAGGTCATGCCACAGCATCTCAATCGGGTTGAGGTCAGGACTCTGACTGGGCCACTTCAGAAGGCGTATTTTCTTCTGTTTAAGCCATTCTGTTGTTGATTTACTTCTATGCTTTGGGTCATTATCCTGTTGCAACACCCATCTTCTGTTGAGCTTCAGCTGGTAGACAGATGGCCTTAAGTTCTCCTGCAAAATGTCTTGATAAACTTGGGAATTCATTTTTCCTTCGATGATAGCAATCCGTCCAGGCCCTGACGCAGCAAAGCAGCCCCAAACCATGACACCCCCACCACCATACTTCACAGTTGGGATGAGGTTTTGATGTTTGTGTGCTGTGCCTCTTTTTCGCCACACATAGTGTTGTGTGTTTCTTCCAAACACCTCAACTTTGGTTTCATCTGTCCACAGAATATTTACAGTACTGCTGTGGAACATCCAGGTGCTCTTGTGCAAACTGTAAACGTGCAGCAATGTTTTGTTTGGACAGCAGTGGCTTCCTCTGTGGTATCCTCTCATGAAATCAATTCTTGTTTAGTGTTTTACGTATTGTAGATTCGCTAACAGGGATGTTAGCATTTGCCAGTGACTTTTGTAAGTCTTTAGCTGACACTCTAGGATTCTTCTTCTCCTCATTGAGCAGTCTGCGCTGTGCTCTTGCAGTGATCTTTACAGGACAGCCACTTCTAGGGAGAGTAGCAGCAGTGCTGAACTTTCTCCATTTATAGACAATTTGTCTTACCATGGACTGATGAACAGCAAGGCTTTTGGAGATACTTTTATAACCCTTTCCAGCTTTATGCAAGTCAATAATTCTTAATCGTAGGTCTTCTGAGAGCTCTTTTGTGCGAGGCATCATTCACATCAGGCAATGCTTCTTGTGAAAAGCAAACCCAGAACTGGTATGTGTTTTTTATAGGGCAGGGCAGCTGTAACCAACACCTCCAATCTCATCTCATTGATTGGACTCCAGTTGGCTGACATCTCACTCCAATTAGCTCTTGGAGATGTCATTAGTCTAGGGGTTCACATACTTTTTCCACCTGCACTGTGAATGTTTACATGGTGTGTTCAATAAAAACATGGCAACATTTCATTCTTTGTGTGTTATTAGTTTAAACAGACTGTGATTGTCTATTGTTGTGACTTAGATGATGATCAGATCACATTTTATGACCAATTTGTGCATAAATCCATATCATTCCAAAGGGTTCACATACTTTTTCTTGCAACTGTAAGAAGTGAATTCTCGTGCTGAGATTCGCTATGGCTGTGTTCCTTGCTTGGACAAAATAACAAAGCACTTGTTAAACATCAACGTAACACTTAAGTAGGGAGAGTGGGTTGGATTAACACACAGTAGTGAAACATATAGGTCCTAAAGGGTAAAGGATACAGATTCCTTAGATGATCCTTACATGACCCCCTCCTCAAACAAGCCGTCCCACGGCTTGAAGTCTAGAATGATGAGGATACCTCCTGTGGAACTGTGAGACAAGCCTTGCAGCATTCACATGAGTATGAGGTTCCCAAGTATCATCTTCTGGAGAATATCCCTTCCAGCAGACTAAATATTGTAATTCACCATCAAGAAACCTGGAATCCAATAGATCCTGAATTTCAAAAACCTCAGCATCCAAGAGTATCGGAGCAGGTGGTAATATAGTATTCCAAGGATTTCCTGTGGCTGGTTTCAGTAGTGAGACATGGAATGTGGGATGTATCTTAAGGGACGGAGGTAATTCAAGAATGACAGCATTCGGGTTGATTACCCTAGAAATAGGAAATGGACCAATGAACAATCCTGCAAGTTTTTTACTTGGTACTTGTAATTTGAGGTTCTTGATGGAAAGCCAAACCAAGTCTCCAACAGCATATTGAGGGGGTGTTCTTCTCCGGAGGTCATAATATCTTTTTTGATTGCCTTGTGCATTTGTATATTTTTTCGCAACAATTGGAAATTTTCTGTGATTTTATCTGTCAGGTCATCAATGCTTGGACAGGGAGATCCTTCAGTGGTTGGTAAAGACATCCTAGGGTGGTATGCGTGTCCATAAGTCCATAGGTTTCAGTTCAATCGGACAATCGTAAGATCTATGAGGGGGGAGATTTTCTGCCTCAGTTTTACTAAAAACTTCAGCAAATTCTGAGTAAACTTTGGGAACTATAGGTTGAACTTTAGAGATCTCAGATAATTGCATAATAGCTTGAGTGTGTATAACAGGTTTGTTGACAGTATGCAGATTGTAATGTTATTTGGAGGGTTTTCCAGTCTAGAGTGGGTTAATGAATTCGTAACCATTGAAGACCTAACACTATTGAGAACAAAGGGGATGGTATGACATCAAAAACAATATATTCATGATGGGAAATTATGTATGGTAGTTAATATAGGTACTGTGTGATGTGTAATAGGGCCAGTAGAAATCTCAGAAATCTCAGATCCATCGACTACACAAATTGACACAGGTGTTTTCTTTTTTATAAGTGGTATTTTATTCTTATTACCTAAGGTGTAATTATATAATTTCCAAAGGCTTATGTGTCAAGGATGGCTTCTGACATCATACGGTTTTGCACTTACTTTTCTTATTCTTTTCCAGTATGGGGCAATCCTTAACTGTATGTGCTGGATTAGCAAAATACATGCACAAAGCTTTAGTTTTCCTCCTGAACCTTTCTTCTGCAGTTTAAGCACCCTTATCATTCCTATAGCCATAGGTTCTGAGCTAGATGCTGAATGACTTTGGCTAGGTTGTTGGACATGTGGTGTAGGAATAACATTTCTCTTGTAACCAGAATCTGTATGCAGACATTCACTTCTCTTTTCACGGAGTCTTCTATCAATCTGCATGGTCAGCTTCATTAATGCATCTAGAGTGTCTGGTAAATCAGTCCTGGCTAATTCGTCCTTCACCAAGTCAGAGAGACCTAGCCGATATTGATTACTCAGTGCTGCAGTGTTCAATTGGGAGTCGGTTGCATACTGTTTAAACTCTGTTATATACAATTCGACTGGTCTATTCCCTTGCTTCAGGGTTCTCATTTTGCTTTCTGTAGTAATTTGCAAATTAGTGTCAAGATACAACTCATCCATGACAGATAAAAAATTATCTAATGAGGATAGTATCGAATTGTCTGATTCATAATACGAGTCAGCCCAGACCCTTGGTTCCCCTCTGAAAAAGGAAATGAGTTTTAAAACCTTAATCCTGTCATTGGGATAAGTTTTCGGTTTAAGGTTAAATGTCAGCATACAAACATTTTTAAACTAACAATATGCCTTCCTATCTCCATAAAATAGATCTGGAGGAGAAAGCTGTGGTTCTGGAGAGTTGTCAGGTATGATAGGCTTGCTGGAAAGTGATTCACTGATAACCTTTTGGAGAGTTTCATTTTCCACTTGAAGATCCCTTAAGCCCTGACCCAATTGAGCCACACGTTGAGATAAATTATAAACTATTTGGGGGAGATCTGCTGGATCCATGTTATGGCTTTGTTATTATGTAAGAATAGGTCTTTATTATTCTTAACTCCTATGCTTTTGTGGATCACAACTGCAGATTTGCAATGGTTAAATGTATCACTTGGCAATAGATCAAATGTATCCACAAGATCTTTGGCTGCTTAAAGTGAATTTGATACGTGAGTATTTGAACAAGGAGTGTAACATGTATCAACTTCTTGTTTATAAATTGAGTCAGTATTAAACTTACTTGAGATTAAGTAGTTCAAGGATGACAGTGCTAGTAACGTACTTCAGTAGAGATACTGTCAGGGTTTTTTCCCTGTTTTGTTTGCCATGTGCTGCTGGCAGCCATTTTACTTACCTCTCTTGCTGACTATGGTGCATTGTGGGGGATGCTGCTCATTTCCTGCACTTCCTTTTATGGCCAGACTGGTGTGCATCATCTGTGTGAGACAGGATGCAGTCTCAGAATTGTGATGTCATCACTTATTATTTAAAGGGCCTCTGTTCAGTATGCTTTGCCTTTGCGTTGTCTCAGACCTGTTTGTGAGAGTTCCTGTGTATTACCTGGCTGTCTGACGTCCTTCCTGGCTCCTGATTCCTGGCTTGTTCCTGACTCTGCTGTTTTCCTTGTTCCTGATTCCGGCTCGTCTGACTATTTGCTTTGGCTCCTGACTCAGCTCGTCTGACTACCAGCTCTGGTTTTGACTCCTGGCTTGTTATTTGACTTGTGGACTTTTTATTATTTTTTGTTATTAATAAAGGTGTGATTATTTTTGCACTTCTCGTCTCAGTCTGAATCCTGGCACCCTGACAGATACTCAGGAAACCAACACAAGTTGTTAGCTTTTCAGTCTGAGGCTGTTTGTAATGGAGCGGCTGAGCGAGAATTGCCGATGACTCTAAGGCTGTTGGCAAAGCTGCGGCTGAGCGAGGATTGCAGATGAGTCTGAGATTGTTGGATCCCTGATGCAGATGACGTAGGGGAAAAACCCACAGACGGCTAGAGAGGATGATGACGACAGCCAGTGGGCGTGTCGGAATTCCGATCTTACGGAGCAGTATGCAGTCCCGAAGTTTTAATCTCCGTAGAAAATAGGTATGATTTTATGTGGGTCCCGTAATGTAGGTAGTAAGTTTGTGGAGGAAAGTTAAGTAGGTGGAAACAGGATCGTGATGAGAGATGGTAAAACCGTAACACGTAATTCCTGAATACAGAAAATGAATTCTCTGCAACAAAGTGCATGTTGTCTTACTCCAAGCTGTATAGGCTCGAAAGCCTACTACCAATTAAGCATATTAGGTGATGTGCATCTCTGTAATGAGAAGGGGTGTGGTCTAATGACATCAACACCCTATATCAGGTGTGCATAATTATTAGGCAACTTCCTTTCCTTTGGCAAAATGGGTCAAAAGAAGGACTTGACAGGCTCAGAAAAGTCAAAAATAGTGAGATATCTTGCAGAGGGATGCAGCACTCTTAAAATTGCAAAGCTTCTGAAGCGTGATCATTGAACAATCAAGCGTTTCATTCAAAATAGTCAACAGGGTCGCAAGAAGCGTGTGGAAAAACCAAGGCGCAAAATAACTGCCCATGAACTGAGAAAAGTCAAGCGTGCAGCTGCCAAGATGCCACTTGCCACCAGTTTGGCCATATTTCAGAGCTGCAACATCACTGGAGTGCCCAAAAGCACAAGGTGTGCAATACTCAGAGACATGGCCAAGGTAAGAAAGGCTGAAAGACGACCACCACTGAACAAGACACACAAGCTGAAACATCAAGACTGGGCCAAGAAATATCTCAAGACTGATTTTTCTAAGGTTTTATGGACTGATGAAATGAGAGTGAGTCTTGATGGGCAAGATGGATGGGCCCGTGGCTGGATTGGTAAAGGGCAGAGAGCTCCAGTCCGACTCAGACGCCAGCAAGGTGGAGGTGGAGTACTGGTTTGGGCTGGTATCATCAAAGATGAGCTTGTGGGGCCTTTTCGGGTTGAGGATGGAGTCAAGCTCAACTCCCAGTCCTACTGCCAGTTTCTGGAAGACACCTTCTTCAAGTAGTGGTACAGGAAGAAGTCTGCATCCTTCAAGAAAAACATGATTTTCATGCAGGACAATGCTCCATCACACGCGTCCAAGTACTCCACAGCGTGGCTGGCAAGAAAGGGATGGCCTCCTTGTTCACCTGATCTGAACCCCATTGAGAACCTGTGGTCCATCATCAAATGTGAGATTTACAAGGAGGGAAAACAGTACACCTCTCTGAACAGTGTCTGGGAGGCTGTGGTTGCTGCTGCACGCAGTGTTGATGGTGAACAGATCAAAACACTGACAGAATCCATAGATGGCAGGCTTTTGAGTGTCCTTGCAAAGAAATGTGGCTATATTGGTCACTGGTTTGTTTTTGTTTTGTTTTTGAATGTCAGAAATGTATATTTGTGAATGTTGAGATGTTATATTGGTTTCACTGGTAAAAATAAATAATTGAAATGGGTATATATTTGTTTTTTGTTAAGTTGCCTAATAATTATGCACAGTAATAGTCACCTGCACACACAGATATCCCCCTAAAATAGCTATAACTAAAAACAAACTAAAAACTACTTCCAAAACTATTCAGCTTTGATATTAATGAGTTTTTTGGGTTCATTGAGAACATGGTTGTTGTTCAATAATAAAATTAATCCTCAAAAATACAACTTGCCTAATAATTCTGCACTCCCTGTAGGTCTAATTCCTCAGTAGAAATAATAGTAGTCCAGGTAGAGCTAATATAAGAAGTGAATTCTCGTGCTGAGATTCGCTATGGCTGTGTTCCTTGCTTGGACAAAATAACAAAGCACCTGTTAAACATCAACGTAACACTTAAGTAGGGAGAGTGGGTTGGATTAACACACAGTAGTGAAACATATAGGTCCTAAAGGATACATATTCCTTAGATGATCCATACACACGCTAATGTTATCATAGTCAAAATATTGCAATATCGCAACTGCACACTTATTACAAGTTGAAAGTAAACGCACACCTCTGAGCATAATCTAAATTTGCACTCATCGGGTTAGCGTGATTGAAGACCTCTGGTTAGGGCTAAAATTAAATGAGTGTCAAACACAACATGAATACAATAAAATAAAGTGTTACACTCATATATACAATTTCTAATAAAATTATTCATATGAATATTAATTAAACATTTTATAAGGGTTAAAAGGTATATGATATATTACAAAGTGTTTGAATGGAAAGGGCTATATTGTATAGATGTGTCTAAATATGTGTGTGTATGTATGTGTGTGTATATATGGAAACAAGGGGGAATAAAAATATCAATAGAAAAACGCTCTACCGGGAGTGAGCCAGCAAAAGAGATCTGGTGCAGACCCTCTAAATAAGATATAGATCCAAATAGAAAAATAGAGAGATGTATCAGAAATCAAAATAAGATTTTGAAAAATTAGAGGGGTTTCAGCACTCTTTTATCCCATATTTGAAAAAGCTAAATTTAAGCTTACCTGATAAATGTATTTATTTCCGGATATGGTGAGTCCACGGCTTGAGTAATTACTGTTGGGAATATCACTCCTGGCCAGCAGGAGGAGGCAAAGGGCACCACAGTTAAACTGCTAAGTATCACTCCCTTACCCACAACCCCCAGTCATTCGACCAAAGGGAAATGGAGAAAAAGGAGTAACACAAGGTGTAGCGGTGCCTGATGTTATAGTCAAAAGAACAACTGTCTTAAAATAAAGGGTGGGACCGTGGACTCACCATATCCGGAAAGAAATACATTTATCAGGTAAGCATATTTTTATCTTCTTTCCTTAGATATGGTGAGTCCACGGCTTGAGTAATTACTGTTGGGAACCAATACCCAAGCTAGAGGACATGGATAAATAGGGAGGGACAAGCAGTCCTAAACAGAAGGCACCACCGTAAGAAGAACCTGTCTCCCAAAAGAAGACCTCTGGTTAGGGCTAAAATTAAATGTGTGTCAAACACAACATAAATACAATAAAATAAAGTGTTACACTCATATATACAATTTCTAATAAAATTATTCATATGAATATTAATGAAACATTTTATAAGGGTTAAAAGGTATATGATATA